>NC_068363.1:29862818-30010206 GCF_020536995.1 Dreissena polymorpha
TGAAATCAACGAGTTGTTCTTAACGTTTAAACAACTTGACATGTGGACAATATCAAGTCTACGTACATCGCAACCTGAACTCTTTTTTGTCAGATAGGGGTCATCCGTTTACAAAGTAATTGGAAAATAGGATACGTGGAATCTATAGACACTCCCCTTAACCAATTCAATTACAACCCCGCCGACATAAGGTCAGCGCTACACACGTCCAAAGATAATATGCGTGCACTAGGTCGGTACCGGAAGATACCTCTTGTTGTAAGAAGGGGTCATTATTACGGGCCTGTATGTATTTCAGCCTCACAAGCGAAGAATGGGAGGTATGTATGTACCACGTCGCTACCGGGTTTTCTTTTGTTTGTTTTTTCAGGAAGGAGCCAAGCCAATTGCATACCCATTAAAATGAAATAGCACACGTCATAATGTAAGTGTCTCTGATGCCCCCCCCTTATTCAAACCAAGATAAGCATGCTCGTCAGCTCGATTGATGGCCACGTGAGGTCCCCGTGCACTTTGTAGCTTCAAGAGGAAAACTCCTGTATTTAGAAAGTGGTCATTACAGGTACCATCCATTCTCTAGAAAAACGCACATGACATGTGTGTACGTCCCATGACGCTCAGCCTGAAAAAAACCCTAGCCCCAAAATAAGTAAGCCCGAAAAAACAGCGCGAAGTCGACACCGGGGGATAACTTTCGGTTGTCACAAACCAACCAATACAATTTCAATCTAATTAAACATTGGAAATATCCCTAATTCAAACCCCTGTCCGAAACAAAGTTTGTCCGACAATCAGCCGACGGTTGGTCTGCGTTTACTAAGTCGCGAACGGGAAAAAGATGTTTTTGACACGGGCCATTAATAGGTCAATCTCATACACTGACAAAACTGAACATGTATGCCTGCCCCTCCAGGGTTTTTTTTAGAGAAAGGGGAAGACGCTGGACGCTGGGTGAAAGGGGAAAAAAGAGTGCGAAAGAGACATATTAGGGGAAAAAATAAAAACTGTTCATTTCAATGTCTATACTCCTCAAAAGAGGCTTGTATCTGGCCTTTTTGTTTTTAAACACATTTAACACGTATTTAAGTCAAAGTCCTTAATAAAGTTGCAGGTGTAGATCTAATAATGGGAATGTTTTCAACTATATTTCTGTACTGGGGCCGGGGGACGATGTCAATTTGTGATTTCAATTTCATGATGAATGGGTTGACGATCTTGATCTGCTACAGTATTGGAAGGGAAAAGAGCGGCAGCAGGCCGATTGTCTACTTTCACTTTCACATTTTCGATGTTGATTACCTCAGAATCCTGCTGGGTTATAACGGTTTTCGATGATTCTTTCTTAAAAAATTCCTCGATGCGTTCAGTATCTTCCGAGTCCGAATATTTTAATTTTGTTGTGTAAGAACGCCAATTGTGAGACATTTTTTCTGTTTTCACGTTTATATCTTGGCTTGCACATAGCCCGGATGAAATTCGACTGGTTTCCGGTAATTAATTGACGAAACACCCTTCTCGCGCAAGACCGGTATCCAGTAAAATAGTCAAATGATTATTACGATTAGTTGCCCCCATTTACATGACGTAATTTAAGAGCTATATTTAGAATTACTGGATTCCCAGATTTTTTGTGTTCGTCTGGAGAGAGAGAGAGAGGCGAGATCGTTGTACATGGTGCAAATTGGATAATTGTCGAATGCCAAAGGAAAAATAAACATTTCTTTGAGAGAAATATTATAATTTGATGAAAAATGATATTTTGGGTGGGGAAATTGTATTTTGAGGGGGAAAATTCTGGTAGGGGAAGACGCCGAATATCGGCGTCACTTTCTTAGTAAAAAAAACACCCTGCCCTCAAATGTCAAACCTAAGTTCAACCCGGCCCGGAAATAGGTAATCCAGACATGTTGCCGAGGGGAGGTGAATGCGCACTTGCTTGCTGCTTGCTACTGAAGGATAGCTCCTAGATGTTCAAAAGGGGTAATACAGGTACACACCCATTTACAGAGGATAGCGCAAACATCACACGTGTAATGTCCTACGAGGCCAACATTAATTTAACC
Source organism: Dreissena polymorpha (assembly GCF_020536995.1). Taxonomy (NCBI): domain Eukaryota; kingdom Metazoa; phylum Mollusca; class Bivalvia; order Myida; family Dreissenidae; genus Dreissena; species Dreissena polymorpha. The sequence continues at coordinate 29,864,882 of NC_068363.1, forward strand.
CCGGTCCGACACTAGTTCAGTGCGATCGGAAGCCGACGGGAGGTTTGCATGCAACAACTTGCTACTGTGGAGTAACTCTTGTTTTTGCAGTAAGGGGCCAGTACATTTGCAAACCCATTGACATAAAATGACTCTCTCGGCGCATAAGTACGTTCGCCTGCCTCCCTACCAAGTGAACTATGCAGCCATAATAGAGTAATCATACAGGAAGTCCTTATCAATCATCTTGAAACGTGAAACAGTTAAACGACCGTAGGATGAGTCACCAAGTACCGTGTTTGTTGTGAAAGTGTTGCATACCAAACCAGCAACTCGGCTGCTTGCGTTTATTTCAAGAAACACTCTCGGTATAGTTATCGATTGACATCGTGAATGACTTGATGCAACGCGTTAATCGTTTGGCAAGTAAACAATGCACTTGTTTCCTTTACATAACACAACTGTGTATTATATGTAGAGCTAAGAGTGGTATTTTGCTTGAAATAATAGTATGCAGTTTGTTCGGTATTGATTTGTTCAATGAGAGTAACACTGTTAACATTATATGTAGGAAATATACATTGTCAACATATATATTTGGTTTATTATCAACCGACAACCCCAAACTCAACTCCTAGTATCATCATGTCTTTAAAACTATATCATCTTATTCATCCTCGTTTAAACCCGACTGTTGATATTAATCATTTTTGCTTCATTATTACTAAGACTACAACTGGGACACACACAATTAATTGCACAGTTCGTTGAATACAATTATTTGATCAGGATGATGTCAGCCTATCAAATTAGAATTGTTAAGTGCTGTTTAATGGCATCACATGCGCGTGAACATGTATGCGATTAAGTGATTGTAGTTGTGTTGGGCGTTTTAATAAACATAGAATGTCGATTTCCCAGTTCAATGCTTCAAAGTCCCAAACAAGAGTTTGTTTCCGTTGAATGGACTAACCCGGCTGCTTAGAGTATAGAAGCACGTATCACGCTGATAAGTCACTTGATATAATCACGTGCCGTCTTACTTTGTCACTTGCGCGTAAGCATTTATCAAATTTAGCGCTGTTAGTAACATGTTTATGCATATCTAAAATATTTTCATGTATTAAAAACCCGATTTAAATTAATAAAGACACTAATCGGGCTATTTAACAGTTTTATTTGGGCATGTATTACATAGACTATATATATACCGGTTTATGGTGAACTGTAACTCGTAGAGATTGATTGTAGGCATTGCATCGCAAACACAGAAATACATATACAAAACCCTCACTCTAAATTTTTAAAGACATGCATAAATCGTGTTCCCATAGAGATTGGTGAAGCTTCGTTAGCATTAAGACATAATAAAGCAATGCGTTCAAATTGCGTATCGTACTTAAAAGGTCAACAGCGTGTGCATCTACATATGAGTTTTATATTCATCTTCATATTAGTTTTTCGAACCCGTCAGTATAAATCTCAACATTATTATGGGACCTTGTACATTTATGTATAAATACATGTTAATTGATTTATACGAAACAAATAAAAGTCGTATAGACTGTTTCGCAAATAACACATACACACAAAAGACAGGTGGTAGAAGAAAAGTATTTTGATTTAATGTTTAAATAAGTTAATATGCATTTCAAATCACGAAGCTGTCAAAAATATCGCAAATAATGCGACACTTTGAAGCAAAGGAATACCATAATTTTGGATAGCGTGCGAGGCTTGTAATGATCATCATCTTTCTTTTATTTGTCAAACACTACAAATTACTCACAATTGCTAAGAATCACTTTTTATTTTCACATTATCTTCACTTTTGGATACGTTCATTTTAAATTGTTATTTGCAGGTTTTGATATTAGATTAAGTGTTTTTGATTTGATTTGTATGTATTAATTTATCATTGATGCGTTACGCTGGCTGAATCTAGCTAGGGTTGAACTTCAAATTACACATGCTATAAAAAGTGATCCTTAGCAAATTTTGAATAGCATATGTTTATATAATGTAAATTTAGCTTAACGACGGCAATTTTCATGATCAGGATTGAGACGTATTCACGTTTACTAAACTCACTTTAAACTTAGTGCAACATTGTTGTTTCTCCATTAGTCAACATAGCAGCAATCGTAGTATATTTCCTGCTTAATTCTAATTTTAAAGAAGAAATATATTTACCTTGACGACCATTCTGAGAGAACTGATGCTTTCATGAAGCTGTAATTTCTTGCTTCATCCTGGATGTATGCGCAGAAAACGATATTTAGTTAATCACAATCTGCCTTTTACAAAAATCAAAATAAACAATACACATTCAAGGAATTTGCAATCGGCCTGAAGACGGTCATTGTGATCATTATTGATGATTTTTTAGACAATATTTCCCTGTCTTTCATGTGTTTGTTTAAAATAGCCTAAAGTATTAGTTAGTGTGAACCGCACAAATGTGATAGGTAGTTCCACTTGTCCGCTATTATATTTTGCTTGACGTTATTTTGCATTTTCTCCTCTTGTTAGCTGTTGTTTATGCCCCCGGTAGGATAATATATAGCAGTCTCACTTTTCGTCCGTCCGTCTGTCTGTACGTCCGGCATTTCGTTTCCGGAGTTACTTTCCTAAACGCTTTCAGAAATTTACATGATTTTCAGGTATTTGCCTTGTTTTAGATATGTGAGTCTTCCTTTATAACTAATAGTTCAAGTTCATCAATTGATTTTTGATGAAGTTACGGGTCTTCGACTAAGCTTGTTTTTTAAATTAACATTTTCTGACTTTTTGTCCTCAGTGCTTTTAGATACTAACCTTATTTGTGGTGTGCGATTCTACACACATGACTTACAGATCAGGTTATAGTTTCGGCCGATTCATTTTTTTAACTAAGTTACGGGCCTTGAAATTAATAATTTCTCTAAAATAGCACTTCCGGATTGTTTCCGAAACGATTTCAGATACTTATCTGGATATTGGTATGTGAGTCTACCTGAAATGGCTTTCAGAGCAAAGCTGGTTGTTCTGGTCCATTGATATTTTGCAAAGTTACGAGCCTCAGGATTGTCTGTTAATTAACAGTTTCCCGACTTTTTCCTAAACACTTCAATGTATGGTAGATTGTTTTTCACAAACACAGTTCATCTTTCATACAACTTTATGTTCTTCGTTCAGCATATTTCTGTAGTGTGTCTGCTGATATCTATTCATAGTGTGTGTCTACAATTTGGTGCTCAGTACGTCTTGTTATGTTGAGGTCACTGCTTCTTTCAATTTGATAATTTTGCTTTATTGTAGAGTGTGTTTCGCCTCATGGGATTACCTGTAGATATGAAATGTGCATGTGTTTAACAATGTAAGTTTTAGTTGTTATATTGGACTATATGAGCCGCGTTCTGGGAAATCTGGGCTTAATGAATTGCGTAAAGCAGAAAGTATCGTCTCAGGATAATCTGGTGTTACACTTACGCACATGCAAAAGACCCAGAACATATTCTTTTTTTATATTATTTCCCTCCACGGTCAGTGTTGCGTGTTGAGCGAGGGACTCTCCAGCTCCTGGATTCCCAGGGGCTGGACGTGGGGCGGGGTTGTGAGTGTTCAAATTGGTCCCAGTTATACACGGGTCGTGACCTTGACATTGGAGACATAAGATCGGACCAGATGCAATTACATTTGCACTGACTTACTGAAGGTTTTTAAAAGGTAAGACGATTAAATGATTTACTATGGTCACGTGGCAGTCCCAACTGATATCGAATTAAAAATAATCGCATATTTCATTGTTTTATTCCCGTTAATATAATAGTTTTAACTAGTTTAAATTGGGAAGCAATAATGAAAAAACATACAATAGAATGGTTTCTTGGTTTTCAGGCAATATATAAATTGACAAGAGGTGCAGTTGATTTATATCACTAAGTTCGATACGAAAACATGCTATTTAAATTAACAAAAAAGGTTATGGTTATCTCTCGTAAAAGGTAAGCGTCTGTGCGTGCTTCAGTCTGTCTTATAATTCTGTACGCAAACCTTCCTGCATTACGCTTGTGATTTTGTGAAACGTTTACAAAATGATTATCTATTAGTGCCTCAGGGCATATTGTCAAGGTTCGCTGTTGAGTTATTTTTTATAGAGTGATTAAGATTATATAAAATCTTATGTGCTCAACTCCTGCTTTTAGCAACGATTGTTTAAAACTGTTTGTAGAATCACCTCTCCATTGTAAATGTAAAGCTTTAGAGATCATTTTATTTTTGAAGGAATTTTCGCCCTTTCAATTTACAACACATGAACCAATAAACCGTCTTGTATGGCTTAAACATTAGTTTCTAATTATTATCTGATCATCTGATTGGAGAAAGGGAAATGTGTCTCCCCCCCCCCTCTATAAAAAACGGACCCCACAGTGACCAATCAAACTATCGTCCTATAGCTCTCACTTGTATTCTTTGTTAATTTACTGAACATATCATAGCATCTAACATCTTTGCTCATTTAACCAGATACGATACATTATATTATCTCCTACATGGTTTTAGGGAGCGCCGTTCCTGCGAAACGCAACTCATCCAACTGGTAGATGACCTTGCGAGAACCCTTGTTGCAGGCCAGCAGTCAGATCTTATTCTTCTGGACTTTAGCAAGGCTTTTGATAAAGTCAGCCATTCTAAACTTCTCTATAAACTTCATGAACATGGTACCAGAGGCTGTCCTCTTGACTTGATCCGTTATTTCCTAAAAGGTCGAACTCAAGTTGTCGTTCTGGAGGGCGAGAAATCTGATGAAGTTCCTCTGACATCTGGTGTGCCCCAAGGCTCTGTCTTAGGCCCCCTCTTATTCCTTCTCTACATAAACACGTACCAGATCATGTAAGATCCAAGTCAGTCCCTTTGCTGATGACACTGCTGTCTACCTCACGATCAACAACCTTAATGATTGCAACCAATAACAGCAAAATCTTAATACCTTGGAACAATTGGAAACCAAATGGTAAAAACATTTTAACCTCAGTAAATGCGAAGTCTTGAACAAAACTCGAAGCAAACATAAACTCAAACATAATTATTTATTGTATGGCCATATCCTTAAAAACCGTACCATTCAAAATACGAAGGATTAGACTTTTCCAAAGACCTTTCTGTCAACACTCACATTGATAGAATATGTACAACAGCAAATAGAACACTTGGTTTCCTTAAATGTACATCCAAACTAAAAACAAAAAAGTAAAACAAACTGCCAATAAAACTCTTGTCATGCCTCAAGTAGAATACTCGTCTCCAGTCTTGTCGCCATACAACTAAACAAAACATCAATAAAATCGAAATTGTTCAAATAAGAGCAATCAGATGGCTACATTACAGCTATTCCACGTATGATAGTGACTCAGACATGCAACAGTCACTCGGTATAAGATCTCTAGAGAACAGATGGACTGATACTAAAATAGTATTATTTTACAAAATTTTCCACTCATTAGTAGCTGTCCCCGTCCCCACATATTTTGATAAACCCAGGAGATTGACTCGCGATACACATCCTTTAGCTTATAGGCAGATTCACACAGTAGCTAACTATTATAAATTTTCTTATTTTCCCAGCACTGTCATACTATCGAACAACCATCCCACCAAAAATTGTCCTCCTGCCAACGTTTGAATCCTTCGAGCTGGCATTAAGCCAAATCTCATACAATTAGTTTGCGGCAGAGTGTGTTTTAAACCTTATTTTAACTCTTGTCTATACATATACCAACACTTTCAAACTTTGTTCAGTCTTACTTTCTTTCTTTGACGTCTCACTGCCAATACTTTTATTGTACAATATTGTATAAATCTTTTCCTTCACTGACATCGCAATCTGTTTATAATACCCGAAAGGGGAGTTCAACAGTATCCGAAGATAGATAGATAGACGCCATAACACGACAATTGCCCCACGAAATAGGTTTCTTACAAGGTGAGATATTTACGCACTTCTCGTCTTTGCAAAACGCTTTCAAGTCGATTCAGGTTACAATATACAAAAAGATTTCCTACACAAATTCAATGTAAAAGCAATAACTTCAACAAAAAATAAAGTCAAACTTTTGCGCATAGAGACCCCCATAACCATACCTTTTCTTAAAGAGCATTCCAAGTCGCAATGATTTAGACAATAAAAAGGGGGGTCATGCGTTTTGCAAGAAAGAACTCGATGCGAATCAGCGGTCACTGTTTTACAGCCATCAATTTACAGGGTTCGTACCAGTGGATGAGGGTTTCCCGCCATCTGTCAAAGTCTCATGTAGTCTTTAACCTTCAAGCAAATGAGTGAATTTCTGTTAAACATCAATGTTTTCCCTACCACATGCACAAAGAAACATTCTAAAATAAGTCATGGCAAGTGCCCACACAGAGAATTGTGTCTTCTTATAAATGATGTTCAGGTTTTTAAAGAGTATAGCATTGCACTCCAAAAAGATTTAGTATATTGTAACCTAAAGGAAAAATATGTTCTGAATGAATGTGTTTTTCTTGCATATTATTATCTTCCTATTCATATTGCACCAATATATTAAGTTTGGCTGGATTATCTGTCCATTTGGCCATTTTAGATCACATTTTCACATGCGGGTGTTTTAATAATTTATTAAGTTATAGGAAGCTTATTGACACAGCTTCCCGCAGAATTCTCAACACAACACATATCATTGATCCATGTCACCTTTGTATGCAAAGACAAGCAAATAAGGTCAATACTTCCCATAAATCACTGAATGAGAGAAGCATGTACCAAATGAAAAACTAAACTGGTTGCTGAAAGTGCCACATTTTGGCAAAAAGATCCCTCTAAGGTAAATGATGAAGGGGACACTTGCTACAACAATCCTATGTTTAAGTCGGACGCCACATCCTTTCAAGCCGGGACCATGACTGTAAGCATATTGTGAGAAAACAATACCAAACACAAGCTAATTGTAGGGTTACAAGTAGCATATCAACTCAGATTGCACTGCATACATGCTTAGGAACAAGGATAAACCTGTTAAGTGCCAACTTCTGCTGCCAACAAAGCGCGAGCTTTACGTGTCAGGACGCGGAACTATCCATACAAACTGCACGGGGAATTGCATGGCGGCAAGGGTTTGAGTGACCACAAACCTGATTATGACAGTATTTCACACCTTAAGCATCATAAATATGCTTATTTGCTTGCGTACATGATAATAATTTAGTATTATTACCTGTTTTACCATCAACAACCCTTATCCAGTGGCCCTCGGCTTAGTTGCAGACATTCCTCTACCTGAAAAAGTCAAAATTCCCAATAAAAAATAGATATAAAATGGCAAAAAACATGCATTTAAGTATTTTTAGTGTATTTTTATGAATAATATGAAGTAATAAACCTTGTTATGTTCATGATTGTACTAAATATGAAGGCTGCCTCAATTAAGTGTCTGCTGCACTGTCCAAACTGTAAAAATGTCCGCCATTCCATGTCGGTGAAATGGGGCTCTGTTTGAATGTTCATGCTTTATGCACTAGCTATTGTTGCGTTACTGGATCACGGAGTTCCTGGCGTTGAATTCTGACTTCATGTAGCACACTAACGCTACACGGTCAACCAATATGCCTTTGAATTCAAGTCGGAAAGCAATTTAGCCCTTATTTGGCTATATCAGGGTGGGGGTCAACTTGAAAAACAACTATTCCAGGTCAAATTATCTGAATTCATGCATTTAAGGCACTTATTTTCTTCTCTTTTGTTAAGAAATGACCAAAAATCAGCTTTCCCAGTCATATTTTGCACTTGCAGATGATATTTCATTTTTACCTAAAGCTAGTTTAGGTTACAATATACCAAAAGATTTCCTACACAAATTCAATGTAAAAGCAATAACTTCAACAAAAATAAAGTCAAACTTTTGCGCATAGAGACCCCCATAACCATACCTTTCTTAAAGAGCATTCCAAGTCGCAATGATTTAGACAATAAAAAAGGGGGGTCATGCGTTTTGCAAGAAAGAACTCGATGCGAATCAGCGGTCACTGTTTTACAGCCATCAATTTACCGGGTTCGTACCAGTGGATGAGGGTTTCCCGCCATCTGTCAAAGTCTCATGTAGTCTTTAACCTTCAAGCAAATGAGTGAATTTCTGTTAAACATCAATGTTTTCCCTACCACATGCACAAAGAAACATTCTAAAATAAAGTCATGGCAAGTGCCCACACAGAGAATTGTGTCTTCTTATAAATGATGTTCAGGTTTTTAAAGAGTATAGCATTGCACTCCAAAAAGATTTAGTATATTGTAACCTAAAGGAAAAATATGTTCTGAATGAAATGTGTTTTTCTTGCATATTATTATCTTCCTATTCATATTGCACCAATATATTAAGTTTGGCTGGATTATCTGTCCATTTGGCCATTTTAGATCACATTTTCACATGCGGGTGTTTTCGGTCCGAAGAAGGCGATTTAAGGGCTGTTAAAGCTTAAATGTCCCTTTAAGAGTTAAAGCTGTTGTGTTCAATATCTGCAACAAAATACCAAAACAAACCATATGGACAGGCACGTGGGGCTTATGCGGGGTGGGGAAAGAATGAACTTGTTAGATATTTTCACTCCAAGCAATTTTGATAATGTCTTTTTTGTGTGTGTTTTTTTTTAAATACCCCCAAAAATGTCAATTTCACAGCAAAAATATCCAATTTCATCCAAGACAAACAACAAATAAGCAAAAATGAGAGATCAAAGATACTTTGAAGTGTAGAAATCAATAAGCTTCCTATAACTTGTTGTTTCACACTTATAAAAGTGTGAAATCTTGAAAGCGCCTTGTTGCTCGGAGCCCATTTATTTACCAGTCGCAAATGGTATATTCTAGCATATAATGCCATGGGTGCCTTTAAACTGCAGCAGATGGTCAATATGCTCTGCCAGCTGTCATTCAGAGGTTCAAGAGAATACAAAATTTCATATTTTGGGCGCAAAACAAGTACTTTTGACTATTTTTATGGTGGCAATCTGGTCAAAATGGGCGTTAATAACTGAGCGAAAGACAAAAATGCTCATTTTGGGGGTTTAAACTAGAAGGAAAGGTTAAAATGAACAAGATACATATATGTTGGAGAGCATTATAAGCTTAGAAATGAAGTTCTATGAAGTAACAGGGGCAGAAAGGCAGCTCAGATCAATGCAGGCTTCCTGAAAGAGGTTTCTAGTACATCTTCTGGGGACACAGCTTCCCGCAGAATTCTCAACACAACACATATCATTGATCCATGTCACCTTTGTATGCAAAGACAAGCAAATAAGGTCAATACTTCCCATAAATCACTGAATGAGAGAAGCATGTACCAAATGAAAAACTAAACTGGTTGCTGAAAGTGCCACATTTTGGCAAAAAGATCCCTCTAAGGTAAATGATGAAGGGGACACTTGCTACAACAATCCTATGTTTAAGTCGGACGCCACATCCTTTCAAGCCGGGACCATGACTGTAAGCATATTGTGAGAAAACAATACCAAACACAAGCTAATTGTAGGGTTACAAGTAGCATATCAACTCAGATGCACTGCATACATGCTTAGGAACAAGGATAAACCTGTTAAGTGCCAACTTCTGCTGCCAACAAAGCGCGAGCTTTACGTGTCAGGACGCGGAACTATCCATACAAACTGCACGGGGAATTGCATGGCGGCAAGGGTTTGAGTGACCACAAACCTGATTATGACAGTATTTCACACCTTAAGCATCATAAATATGCTTATTTGCTTGCGTACATGATAATAATTTAGTATTATTACCTGTTTTACCATCAACAACCCTTATCCAGTGGCCCTCGGCTTAGTTGCAGACATTCCTCTACCTGAAAAAGTCAAAATTCCCAATAAAAAATAGATATAAAATGGCAAAAAACATGCATTTAAGTATTTTTAGTGTATTTTTATGAATAATATGAAGTAATAAACCTTGTTATGTTCATGATTGTACTAAATATGAAGGCTGCCTCAATTAAGTGTCTGCTGCACTGTCCAAACTGTAAAAATGTCCGCCATTCCATGTCGGTGAAATGGGGCTCTGTTTGAATGTTCATGCTTTATGCACTAGCTATTGTTGCGTTACTGGATCACGGAGTTCCTGGCGTTGAATTCTGACTTCATGTAGCACACTAACGCTACACGGTCAACCAATATGCCTTTGAATTCAAGTCGGAAAGCAATTTAGCCCTTATTTGGCTATATCAGGGTGGGGGGTCAACTTGAAAAACAACTATTCCAGGTCAAATTATCTGAATTCATGCATTTAAGGCACTTATTTTCTTCTCTTTTGTTAAGAAATGACCAAAAATCAGCTTTCCCAGTCATATTTTGCACTTGCAGATGATATTTCATTTTTACCTAAAGCTAGTTTAAAGGAAAAATATGTTCTGAATGAAATGTGTTTTTCTTGCATATTATTATCTTCCTATTCATATTGCACCAATATATTAAGTTTGGCTGGATTATCTGTCCATTTGGCCATTTTAGATCACATTTTCACATGCGGGTGTTTTCGGTCCGAAGAAGGCGATTTAAGGGCTGTTAAAGCTTAAATGTCCCTTTAAGAGTTAAAGCTGTTGTGTTCAATATCTGCAACAAAATACCAAAACAAACCATATGGACAGGCACGTGGGGCTTATGCGGGGTGGGGAAAGAATGAACTTGTTAGATATTTTCACTCCAAGCAATTTTGATAATGTCTTTTTTGTGTGTGTTTTTTTTTAAATACCCCCAAAAATGTCAATTTCACAGCAAAAATATCCAATTTCATCCAAGACAAACAACAAATAAGCAAAAATGAGAGATCAAAGATACTTTGAAGTGTAGAAATCAATAAGCTTCCTATAACTTGTTGTTTCACACTTATAAAAGTGTGAAATCTTGAAAGCGCCTTGTTGCTCGGAGCCCATTTATTTACCAGTCGCAAATGGTATATTCTAGCATATAATGCCATGGGTGCCTTTAAACTGCAGCAGATGGTCAATATGCTCTGCCAGCTGTCATTCAGAGGTTCAAGAGAATACAAAATTTCATATTTTGGGCTGCAAAACAAGTACTTTTGACTATTTTTATGGTGGCAATCTGGTCAAAATGGGCGTTAATAACTGAGCGAAAGACAAAAATGCTCATTTTGGGGGTTTAAACTAGAAGGAAAGGTTAAAATGAACAAGATACATATATGTTGGAGAGCATTATAAGCTTAGAAATGAAGTTCTATGAAGTAACAGGGGCAGAAAGGCAGCTCAGATCAATGCAGGCTTCCTGAAAGAGGTTTCTAGTACATCTTCTGGGGACACAGCTTCCCGCAGAATTCTCAACACAACACATATCATTGATCCATGTCACCTTTGTATGCAAAGACAAGCAAATAAGGTCAATACTTCCCATAAATCACTGAATGAGAGAAGCATGTACCAAATGAAAAACTAAACTGGTTGCTGAAAGTGCCACATTTTGGCAAAAAGATCCCTCTAAGGTAAATGATGAAGGGGACACTTGCTACAACAATCCTATGTTTAAGTCGGACGCCACATCCTTTCAAGCCGGGACCATGACTGTAAGCATATTGTGAGAAAACAATACCAAACACAAGCTAATTGTAGGGTTACAAGTAGCATATCAACTCAGATGCACTGCATACATGCTTAGGAACAAGGATAAACCTGTTAAGTGCCAACTTCTGCTGCCAACAAAGCGCGAGCTTTACGTGTCAGGACGCGGAACTATCCATACAAACTGCACGGGGAATTGCATGGCGGCAAGGGTTTGAGTGACCACAAACCTGATTATGACAGTATTTCACACCTTAAGCATCATAAATATGCTTATTTGCTTGCGTACATGATAATAATTTAGTATTATTACCTGTTTTACCATCAACAACCCTTATCCAGTGGCCCTCGGCTTAGTTGCAGACATTCCTCTACCTGAAAAAGTCAAAATTCCCAATAAAAAATAGATATAAAATGGCAAAAAACATGCATTTAAGTATTTTTAGTGTATTTTTATGAATAATATGAAGTAATAAACCTTGTTATGTTCATGATTGTACTAAATATGAAGGCTGCCTCAATTAAGTGTCTGCTGCACTGTCCAAACTGTAAAAATGTCCGCCATTCCATGTCGGTGAAATGGGGCTCTGTTTGAATGTTCATGCTTTATGCACTAGCTATTGTTGCGTTACTGGATCACGGAGTTCCTGGCGTTGAATTCTGACTTCATGTAGCACACTAACGCTACACGGTCAACCAATATGCCTTTGAATTCAAGTCGGAAAGCAATTTAGCCCTTATTTGGCTATATCAGGGTGGGGGTCAACTTGAAAAACAACTATTCCAGGTCAAATTATCTGAATTCATGCATTTAAGGCACTTATTTTCTTCTCTTTTGTTAAGAAATGACCAAAAATCAGCTTTCCCAGTCATATTTTGCACTTGCAGATGATATTTCATTTTTACCTAAAGCTAGTTTAAAGGAAAAATATGTTCTGAATGAAATGTGTTTTTCTTGCATATTATTATCTTCCTATTCATATTGCACCAATATATTAAGTTTGGCTGGATTATCTGTCCATTTGGCCATTTTAGATCACATTTTCACATGCGGGTGTTTTCGGTCCGAAGAAGGCGATTTAAGGGCTGTTAAAGCTTAAATGTCCCTTTAAGAGTTAAAGCTGTTGTGTTCAATATCTGCAACAAAATACCAAAACAAACCATATGGACAGGCACGTGGGGCTTATGCGGGGTGGGGAAAGAATGAACTTGTTAGATATTTTCACTCCAAGCAATTTTGATAATGTCTTTTTTGTGTGTGTTTTTTTTTAAATACCCCCAAAAATGTCAATTTCACAGCAAAAATATCCAATTTCATCCAAGACAAACAACAAATAAGCAAAAATGAGAGATCAAAGATACTTTGAAGTGTAGAAATCAATAAGCTTCCTATAACTTGTTTGTTCACACTTATAAAAGTGTGAAATCTTGAAAGTGCCTTGTTGCTCGGAGCCCATTTATTTACCAGTCGCAAATGGTATATTCTAGCATATAATGCCATGGGTGCCTTTAAACTGCAGCAGATGGTCAATATGCTCTGCCAGCTGTCATTCAGAGGTTCAAGAGAATACAAAATTTCATATTTTGGGTGCAAAACAAGTACTTTTGACTATTTTTATGGTGGCAATCTGGTCAAAATGGGCGTTAATAACTGAGCGAAAGACAAAAATGCTCATTTTGGGGGTTTAAACTAGAAGGAAAGGTTAAAATGAACAAGATACATATATGTTGGAGAGCATTATAAGCTTAGAAATGAAGTTCTATGAAGTAACAGGGGCAGAAAGGCAGCTCAGATCAATGCAGGCTTCCTGAAAGAGGTTTCTAGTACATCTTCTGGGGACACAGCTTCCCGCAGAATTCTCAACACAACACATATCATTGATCCATGTCACCTTTGTATGCAAAGACAAGCAAATAAGGTCAATACTTCCCATAAATCACTGAATGAGAGAAGCATGTACCAAATGAAAAACTAAACTGGTTGCTGAAAGTGCCACATTTTGGCAAAAAGATCCCTCTAAGGTAAATGATGAAGGGGACACTTGCTACAACAATCCTATGTTTAAGTCGGACGCCACATCCTTTCAAGCCGGGACCATGACTGTAAGCATATTGTGAGAAAACAATACCAAACACAAGCTAATTGTAGGGTTACAAGTAGCATATCAACTCAGATGCACTGCATACATGCTTAGGAACAAGGATAAACCTGTTAAGTGCCAACTTCTGCTGCCAACAAAGCGCGAGCTTTACGTGTCAGGACGCGGAACTATCCATACAAACTGCACGGGGAATTGCATGGCGGCAAGGGTTTGAGTGACCACAAACCTGATTATGACAGTATTTCACACCTTAAGCATCATAAATATGCTTATTTGCTTGCGTACATGATAATAATTTAGTATTATTACCTGTTTTACCATCAACAACCCTTATCCAGTGGCCCTCGGCTTAGTTGCAGACATTCCTCTACCTGAAAAAGTCAAAATTCCCAATAAAAAATAGATATAAAATGGCAAAAAACATGCATTTAAGTATTTTTAGTGTATTTTTATGAATAATATGAAGTAATAAACCTTGTTATGTTCATGATTGTACTAAATATGAAGGCTGCCTCAATTAAGTGTCTGCTGCACTGTCCAAACTGTAAAAATGTCCGCCATTCCATGTCGGTGAAATGGGGCTCTATTTGAATGTTCATGCTTTATGCACTAGCTATTGTTGCGTTACTGGATCACGGAGTTCCTGGCGTTGAATTCTGACTTCATGTAGCACACTAACGCTACACGGTCAACCAATATGCCTTTGAATTCAAGTCGGAAAGCAATTTAGCCCTTATTTGGCTTTATCAGGGTGGGGGTCAACTTGAAAAACAACTATTCCAGGTCAAATTATCTGAATTCATGCATTTAAGGCACTTATTTTCTTCTCTTTTGTTAAGAAATGACCAAAAATCAGCTTTCCCAGTCATATTTTGCACTTGCAGATGATATTTCATTTTTACCTAAAGCTAGTTTAAAGGAAAAATATGTTCTGAATGAAATGTGTTTTTCTTGCATATTATTATCTTCCTATTCATATTGCACCAATATATTAAGTTTGGCTGGATTATCTGTCCATTTGGCCATTTTAGATCACATTTTCACATGCGGGTGTTTTCGGTCCGAAGAAGGCGATTTAAGGGCTGTTAAAGCTTAAATGTCCCTTTAAGAGTTAAAGCTGTTGTGTTCAATATCTGCAACAAAATACCAAAACAAACCATATGGACAGGCACGTGGGGCTTATGCGGGGTGGGGAAAGAATGAACTTGTTAGATATTTTCACTCCAAGCAATTTTGATAATGTCTTTTTTGTGTGTGTTTTTTTTTAAATACCCCCAAAAATGTCAATTTCACAGCAAAAATATCCAATTTCATCCAAGACAAACAACAAATAAGCAAAAATGAGAGATCAAAGATACTTTGAAGTGTAGAAATCAATAAGCTTCCTATAACTTGTTTGTTTCACACTTATAAAAGTGTGAAATCTTGAAAGTGCCTTGTTGCTCGGAGCCCATTTATTTACCAGTCGCAAATGGTATATTCTAGCATATAATGCCATGGGTGCCTTTAAACTGCAGCAGATGGTCAATATGCTCTGCCAGCTGTCATTCAGAGGTTCAAGAGAATACAAAATTTCATATTTTGGGTGCAAAACAAGTACTTTTGACTATTTTTATGGTGGCAATCTGGTCAAAATGGGCGTTAATAACTGAGCGAAAGACAAAAATGCTCATTTTGGGGGTTTAAACTAGAAGGAAAGGTTAAAATGAACAAGATACATATATGTTGGAGAGCATTATAAGCTTAGAAATGAAGTTCTATGAAGTAACAGGGGCAGAAAGGCAGCTCAGATCAATGCAGGCTTCCTGAAAGAGGTTTCTAGTACATCTTCTGGGGACACAGCTTCCCGCAGAATTCTCAACACAACACATATCATTGATCCATGTCACCTTTGTATGCAAAGACAAGCAAATAAGGTCAATACTTCCCATAAATCACTGAATGAGAGAAGCATGTACCAAATGAAAAACTAAACTGGTTGCTGAAAGTGCCACATTTTGGCAAAAAGATCCCTCTAAGGTAAATGATGAAGGGGACACTTGCTACAACAATCCTATGTTTAAGTCGGACGCCACATCCTTTCAAGCCGGGACCATGACTGTAAGCATATTGTGAGAAAACAATACCAAACACAAGCTAATTGTAGGGTTACAAGTAGCATATCAACTCAGATGCACTGCATACATGCTTAGGAACAAGGATAAACCTGTTAAGTGCCAACTTCTGCTGCCAACAAAGCGCGAGCTTTACGTGTCAGGACGCGGAACTATCCATACAAACTGCACGGGGAATTGCATGGCGGCAAGGGTTTGAGTGACCACAAACCTGATTATGACAGTATTTCACACCTTAAGCATCATAAATATGCTTATTTGCTTGCGTACATGATAATAATTTAGTATTATTACCTGTTTTACCATCAACAACCCTTATCCAGTGGCCCTCGGCTTAGTTGCAGACATTCCTCTACCTGAAAAAGTCAAAATTCCCAATAAAAAATAGATATAAAATGGCAAAAAACATGCATTTAAGTATTTTTAGTGTATTTTTATGAATAATATGAAGTAATAAACCTTGTTATGTTCATGATTGTACTAAATATGAAGGCTGCCTCAATTAAGTGTCTGCTGCACTGTCCAAACTGTAAAAATGTCCGCCATTCCATGTCGGTGAAATGGGGCTCTATTTGAATGTTCATGCTTTATGCACTAGCTATTGTTGCGTTACTGGATCACGGAGTTCCTGGCGTTGAATTCTGACTTCATGTAGCACACTAACGCTACACGGTCAACCAATATGCCTTTGAATTCAAGTCGGAAAGCAATTTAGCCCTTATTTGGCTTTATCAGGGTGGGGGTCAACTTGAAAAACAACTATTCCAGGTCAAATTATCTGAATTCATGCATTTAAGGCACTTATTTTCTTCTCTTTTGTTAAGAAATGACCAAAAATCAGCTTTCCCAGTCATATTTTGCACTTGCAGATGATATTTCATTTTTACCTAAAGCTAGTTTAAAGGAAAAATATGTTCTGAATGAAATGTGTTTTTCTTGCATATTATTATCTTCCTATTCATATTGCACCAATATATTAAGTTTGGCTGGATTATCTGTCCATTTGGCCATTTTAGATCACATTTTCACATGCGGGTGTTTTCGGTCCGAAGAAGGCGATTTAAGGGCTGTTAAAGCTTAAATGTCCCTTTAAGAGTTAAAGCTGTTGTGTTCAATATCTGCAACAAAATACCAAAACAAACCATATGGACAGGCACGTGGGGCTTATGCGGGGTGGGGAAAGAATGAACTTGTTAGATATTTTCACTCCAAGCAATTTTGATAATGTCTTTTTTGTGTGTGTTTTTTTTTAAATACCCCCAAAAATGTCAATTTCACAGCAAAAATATCCAATTTCATCCAAGACAAACAACAAATAAGCAAAAATGAGAGATCAAAGATACTTTGAAGTGTAGAAATCAATAAGCTTCCTATAACTTGTTTTGTTCACACTTATAAAAGTGTGAAATCTTGAAAGTGCCTTGTTGCTCGGAGCCCATTTATTTACCAGTCGCAAATGGTATATTCTAGCATATAATGCCATGAGTGCCTTTAAACTGCAGCAGATGGTCAATATGCTCTGCCAGCTGTCATTCAGAGGTTCAAGAGAATACAAAATTTCATATTTTGGGTGCAAAACAAGTACTTTTGACTATTTTTATGGTGGCAATCTGGTCAAAATGGGCGTTAATAACTGAGCGAAAGACAAAAATGCTCATTTTGGGGGTTTAAACTAGAAGGAAAGGTTAAAATGAACAAGATACATATATGTTGGAGAGCATTATAAGCTTAGAAATGAAGTTCTATGAAGTAACAGGGGCAGAAAGGCAGCTCAGATCAATGCAGGCTTCCTGAAAGAGGTTTCTAGTACATCTTCTGGGGACACAGCTTCCCGCAGAATTCTCAACACAACACATATCATTGATCCATGTCACCTTTGTATGCAAAGACAAGCAAATAAGGTCAATACTTCCCATAAATCACTGAATGAGAGAAGCATGTACCAAATGAAAAACTAAACTGGTTGCTGAAAGTGCCACATTTTGGCAAAAAGATCCCTCTAAGGTAAATAATGAAGGGGACACTTGCTACAACAATCCTATGTTTAAGTCGGACGCCACATCCTTTCAAGCCGGGACCATGACTGTAAGCATATTGTGAGAAAACAATACCAAACACAAGCTAATTGTAGGGTTACAAGTAGCATATCAACTCAGATGCACTGCATACATGCTTAGGAACAAGGATAAACCTGTTAAGTGCCAACTTCTGCTGCCAACAAAGCGCGAGCTTTACGTGTCAGGACGCGGAACTATCCATACAAACTGCACGGGGAATTGCATGGCGGCAAGGGTTTGAGTGACCACAAACCTGATTATGACAGTATTTCACACCTTAAGCATCATAAATATGCTTATTTGCTTGCGTACATGATAATAATTTAGTATTATTACCTGTTTTACCATCAACAACCCTTATCTAGTGGCCCTCGGCTTAGTTGCAGACATTCCTCTACCTGAAAAAGTCAAAATTCCCAATAAAAAATAGATATAAAATGGCAAAAAACATGCATTTAAGTATTTTTAGTGTATTTTTATGAATAATATGAAGTAATAAACCTTGTTATGTTCATGATTGTACTAAATATGAAGGCTGCCTCAATTAAGTGTCTGCTGCACTGTCCAAACTGTAAAAATGTCCGCCATTCCATGTCGGTGAAATGGGGCTCTATTTGAATGTTCATGCTTTATGCACTAGCTATTGTTGCGTTACTGGATCACGGAGTTCCTGGCGTTGAATTCTGACTTCATGTAGCACACTAACGCTACACGGTCAACCAATATGCCTTTGAATTCAAGTCGGAAAGCAATTTAGCCCTTATTTGGCATTATCAGGGTGGGGGTCAACTTGAAAAACAACTATTCCAGGTCAAATTATCTGAATTAATGCATTTAAGGCACTTATTTTCTTCTCTTTTGTTAAGAAATGACCAAAAATCAGCTTTCCCAGTCATATTTTGCACTTGCAGATGATATTTCATTTTTACCTAAAGCTAGTTTAGGTTACAATATACCAAAAGATTTCCTACACAAATTCAATGTAAAAGCAATAACTTCAACAAAAAATAAAGTCAAACTTTTGCGCATAGAGACCCCCATAACCATACCTTTTCTTAAAGAGCATTCCAAGTCGCAATGATTTAGACAATAAAAAAGGGGGGGTCATGCGTTTTGCAAGAAAGAACTCGATGCGAATCAGCGGTCACTGTTTTACAGCCATCAATTTACCGGGTTCGTACCAGTGGATGAGGGTTTCCCGCCATCTGTCAAAGTCTCATGTAGTCTTTAACCTTCAAGCAAATGAGTGAATTTCTGTTAAACATCAATGTTTTCCCTACCACATGCACAAAGAAACATTCTAAAATAAAGTCATGGCAAGTGCCCACACAGAGAATTGTGTCTTCTTATAAATGATGTTCAGGTTTTTAAAGAGTATAGCATTGCACTCCAAAAAGATTTAGTATATTGTAACCTAAAGGAAAAATATGTTCTGAATGAAATGTGTTTTTCTTGCATATTATTATCTTCCTATTCATATTGCACCAATATATTAAGTTTGGCTGGATTATCTGTCCATTTGGCCATTTTAGATCACATTTTCACATGCGGGTGTTTTCGGTCCGAAGAAGGCGATTTAAGGGCTGTTAAAGCTTAAATGTCCCTTTAAGAGTTAAAGCTGTTGTGTTCAATATCTGCAACAAAATACCAAAACAAACCATATGGACAGGCACGTGGGGCTTATGCGGGGTGGGGAAAGAATGAACTTGTTAGATATTTTCACTCCAAGCAATTTTGATAATGTCTTTTTTGTGTGTGTTTTTTTTTAAATACCCCCAAAAATGTCAATTTCACAGCAAAAATATCCAATTTCATCCAAGACAAACAACAAATAAGCAAAAATGAGAGATCAAAGATACTTTGAAGTGTAGAAATCAATAAGCTTCCTATAACTTGTTTTGTTCACACTTATAAAAGTGTGAAATCTTGAAAGTGCCTTGTTGCTCGGAGCCCATTTATTTACCAGTCGCAAATGGTATATTCTAGCATATAATGCCATGAGTGCCTTTAAACTGCAGCAGATGGTCAATATGCTCTGCCAGCTGTCATTCAGAGGTTCAAGAGAATACAAAATTTCATATTTTGGGTGCAAAACAAGTACTTTTGACTATTTTTATGGTGGCAATCTGGTCAAAATGGGCGTTAATAACTGAGCGAAAGACAAAAATGCTCATTTTGGGGGTTTAAACTAGAAGGAAAGGTTAAAATGAACAAGATACATATATGTTGGAGAGCATTATAAGCTTAGAAATGAAGTTCTATGAAGTAACAGGGGCAGAAAGGCAGCTCAGATCAATGCAGGCTTCCTGAAAGAGGTTTCTAGTACATCTTCTGGGGACACAGCTTCCCGCAGAATTCTCAACACAACACATATCATTGATCCATGTCACCTTTGTATGCAAAGACAAGCAAATAAGGTCAATACTTCCCATAAATCACTGAATGAGAGAAGCATGTACCAAATGAAAAACTAAACTGGTTGCTGAAAGTGCCACATTTTGGCAAAAAGATCCCTCTAAGGTAAATGATGAAGGGGACACTTGCTACAACAATCCTATGTTTAAGTCGGACGCCACATCCTTTCAAGCCGGGACCATGACTGTAAGCATATTGTGAGAAAACAATACCAAACACAAGCTAATTGTAGGGTTACAAGTAGCATATCAACTCAGATGCACTGCATACATGCTTAGGAACAAGGATAAACCTGTTAAGTGCCAACTTCTGCTGCCAACAAAGCGCGAGCTTTACGTGTCAGGACGCGGAACTATCCATACAAACTGCACGGGGAATTGCATGGCGGCAAGGGTTTGAGTGACCACAAACCTGATTATGACAGTATTTCACACCTTAAGCATCATAAATATGCTTATTTGCTTGCGTACATGATAATAATTTAGTATTATTACCTGTTTTACCATCAACAACCCTTATCCAGTGGCCCTCGGCTTAGTTGCAGACATTCCTCTACCTGAAAAAGTCAAAATTCCCAATAAAAAATAGATATAAAATGGCAAAAAACATGCATTTAAGTATTTTTAGTGTATTTTTATGAATAATATGAAGTAATAAACCTTGTTATGTTCATGATTGTACTAAATATGAAGGCTGCCTCAATTAAGTGTCTGCTGCACTGTCCAAACTGTAAAAATGTCCGCCATTCCATGTCGGTGAAATGGGGCTCTATTTGAATGTTCATGCTTTATGCACTAGCTATTGTTGCGTTACTGGATCACGGAGTTCCTGGCGTTGAATTCTGACTTCATGTAGCACACTAACGCTACACGGTCAACCAATATGCCTTTGAATTCAAGTCGGAAAGCAATTTAGCCCTTATTTGGCTTTATCAGGGTGGGGGTCAACTTGAAAAACAACTATTCCAGGTCAAATTATCTGAATTCATGCATTTAAGGCACTTATTTTCTTCTCTTTTGTTAAGAAATGACCAAAAATCAGCTTTCCCAGTCATATTTTGCACTTGCAGATGATATTTCATTTTTACCTAAAGCTAGTTTAAAGGAAAAATATGTTCTGAATGAAATGTGTTTTTCTTGCATATTATTATCTTCCTATTCATATTGCACCAATATATTAAGTTTGGCTGGATTATCTGTCCATTTGGCCATTTTAGATCACATTTTCACATGCGGGTGTTTTCGGTCCGAAGAAGGCGATTTAAGGGCTGTTAAAGCTTAAATGTCCCTTTAAGAGTTAAAGCTGTTGTGTTCAATATCTGCAACAAAATACCAAAACAAACCATATGGACAGGCACGTGGGGCTTATGCGGGGTGGGGAAAGAATGAACTTGTTAGATATTTTCACTCCAAGCAATTTTGATAATGTCTTTTTTGTGTGTGTTTTTTTTTAAATACCCCCAAAAATGTCAATTTCACAGCAAAAATATCCAATTTCATCCAAGACAAACAACAAATAAGCAAAAATGAGAGATCAAAGATACTTTGAAGTGTAGAAATCAATAAGCTTCCTATAACTTGTTTTGTTCACACTTATAAAAGTGTGAAATCTTGAAAGTGCCTTGTTGCTCGGAGCCCATTTATTTACCAGTCGCAAATGGTATATTCTAGCATATAATGCCATGGGTGCCTTTAAACTGCAGCAGATGGTCAATATGCTCTGCCAGCTGTCATTCAGAGGTTCAAGAGAATACAAAATTTCATATTTTGGGTGCAAAACAAGTACTTTTGACTATTTTTATGGTGGCAATCTGGTCAAAATGGGCGTTAATAACTGAGCGAAAGACAAAAATGCTCATTTTGGGGGTTTAAACTAGAAGGAAAGGTTAAAATGAACAAGATACATATATGTTGGAGAGCATTATAAGCTTAGAAATGAAGTTCTATGAAGTAACAGGGGCAGAAAGGCAGCTCAGATCAATGCAGGCTTCCTGAAAGAGGTTTCTAGTACATCTTCTGGGGACACAGCTTCCCGCAGAATTCTCAACACAACACATATCATTGATCCATGTCACCTTTGTATGCAAAGACAAGCAAATAAGGTCAATACTTCCCATAAATCACTGAATGAGAGAAGCATGTACCAAATGAAAAACTAAACTGGTTGCTGAAAGTGCCACATTTTGGCAAAAAGATCCCTCTAAGGTAAATAATGAAGGGGACACTTGCTACAACAATCCTATGTTTAAGTCGGACGCCACATCCTTTCAAGCCGGGACCATGACTGTAAGCATATTGTGAGAAAACAATACCAAACACAAGCTAATTGTAGGGTTACAAGTAGCATATCAACTCAGATGCACTGCATACATGCTTAGGAACAAGGATAAACCTGTTAAGTGCCAACTTCTGCTGCCAACAAAGCGCGAGCTTTACGTGTCAGGACGCGGAACTATCCATACAAACTGCACGGGGAATTGCATGGCGGCAAGGGTTTGAGTGACCACAAACCTGATTATGACAGTATTTCACACCTTAAGCATCATAAATATGCTTATTTGCTTGCGTACATGATAATAATTTAGTATTATTACCTGTTTTACCATCAACAACCCTTATCTAGTGGCCCTCGGCTTAGTTGCAGACATTCCTCTACCTGAAAAAGTCAAAATTCCCAATAAAAAATAGATATAAAATGGCAAAAAACATGCATTTAAGTATTTTTAGTGTATTTTTATGAATAATATGAAGTAATAAACCTTGTTATGTTCATGATTGTACTAAATATGAAGGCTGCCTCAATTAAGTGTCTGCTGCACTGTCCAAACTGTAAAAATGTCCGCCATTCCATGTCGGTGAAATGGGGCTCTATTTGAATGTTCATGCTTTATGCACTAGCTATTGTTGCGTTACTGGATCACGGAGTTCCTGGCGTTGAATTCTGACTTCATGTAGCACACTAACGCTACACGGTCAACCAATATGCCTTTGAATTCAAGTCGGAAAGCAATTTAGCCCTTATTTGGCTTATCAGGGTGGGGGTCAACTTGAAAAACAACTATTCCAGGTCAAATTATCTGAATTCATGCATTTAAGGCACTTATTTTCTTCTCTTTTGTTAAGAAATGACCAAAAATCAGCTTTCCCAGTCATATTTTGCACTTGCAGATGATATTTCATTTTTACCTAAAGCTAGTTTAGGTTACAATATACCAAAAGATTTCCTACACAAATTCAATGTAAAAGCAATAACTTCAACAAAAAATAAAGTCAAACTTTTGCGCATAGAGACCCCCATAACCATACCTTTTCTTAAAGAGCATTCCAAGTCGCAATGATTTAGACAATAAAAAAGGGGGGTCATGCGTTTTGCAAGAAAGAACTCGATGCGAATCAGCGGTCACTGTTTTACAGCCATCAATTTACCGGGTTCGTACCAGTGGATGAGGGTTTCCCGCCATCTGTCAAAGTCTCATGTAGTCTTTAACCTTCAAGCAAATGAGTGAATTTCTGTTAAACATCAATGTTTTCCCTACCACATGCACAAAGAAACATTCTAAAATAAAGTCATGGCAAGTGCCCACACAGAGAATTGTGTCTTCTTATAAATGATGTTCAGGTTTTTAAAGAGTATAGCATTGCACTCCAAAAAAATTTAGTATATTGTAACCTAAAGGAAAAATATGTTCTGAATGAAATGTGTTTTTCTTGCATATTATTATCTTCCTATTCATATTGCACCAATATATTAAGTTTGGCTGGATTATCTGTCCATTTGGCCATTTTAGATCACATTTTCACATGCGGGTGTTTTCGGTCCGAAGAAGGCGATTTAAGGGCTGTTAAAGCTTAAATGTCCCTTTAAGAGTTAAAGCTGTTGTGTTCAATATCTGCAACAAAATACCAAAACAAACCATATGGACAGGCACGTGGGGCTTATGCGGGGTGGGGAAAGAATGAACTTGTTAGATATTTTCACTCCAAGCAATTTTGATAATGTCTTTTTTGTGTGTGTTTTTTTTTAAATACCCCCAAAAATGTCAATTTCACAGCAAAAATATCCAATTTCATCCAAGACAAACAACAAATAAGCAAAAATGAGAGATCAAAGATACTTTGAAGTGTAGAAATCAATAAGCTTCCTATAACTTGTTTTGTTCACACTTATAAAAGTGTGAAATCTTGAAAGTGCCTTGTTGCTCGGAGCCCATTTATTTACCAGTCGCAAATGGTATATTCTAGCATATAATGCCATGAGTGCCTTTAAACTGCAGCAGATGGTCAATATGCTCTGCCAGCTGTCATTCAGAGGTTCAAGAGAATACAAAATTTCATATTTTGGGTGCAAAACAAGTACTTTTGACTATTTTTATGGTGGCAATCTGGTCAAAATGGGCGTTAATAACTGAGCGAAAGACAAAAATGCTCATTTTGGGGGTTTTAAACTAGAAGGAAAGGTTAAAATGAACAAGATACATATATGTTGGAGAGCATTATAAGCTTAGAAATGAAGTTCTATGAAGTAACAGGGGCAGAAAGGCAGCTCAGATCAATGCAGGCTTCCTGAAAGAGGTTTCTAGTACATCTTCTGGGGACACAGCTTCCCGCAGAATTCTCAACACAACACATATCATTGATCCATGTCACCTTTGTATGCAAAGACAAGCAAATAAGGTCAATACTTCCCATAAATCACTGAATGAGAGAAGCATGTACCAAATGAAAAACTAAACTGGTTGCTGAAAGTGCCACATTTTGGCAAAAAGATCCCTCTAAGGTAAATAATGAAGGGGACACTTGCTACAACAATCCTATGTTTAAGTCGGACGCCACATCCTTTCAAGCCGGGACCATGACTGTAAGCATATTGTGAGAAAACAATACCAAACACAAGCTAATTGTAGGGTTACAAGTAGCATATCAACTCAGATGCACTGCATACATGCTTAGGAACAAGGATAAACCTGTTAAGTGCCAACTTCTGCTGCCAACAAAGCGCGAGCTTTACGTGTCAGGACGCGGAACTATCCATACAAACTGCACGGGGAATTGCATGGCGGCAAGGGTTTGAGTGACCACAAACCTGATTATGACAGTATTTCACACCTTAAGCATCATAAATATGCTTATTTGCTTGCGTACATGATAATAATTTAGTATTATTACCTGTTTTACCATCAACAACCCTTATCTAGTGGCCCTCGGCTTAGTTGCAGACATTCCTCTACCTGAAAAAGTCAAAATTCCCAATAAAAAATAGATATAAAATGGCAAAAAACATGCATTTAAGTATTTTTAGTGTATTTTTATGAATAATATGAAGTAATAAACCTTGTTATGTTCATGATTGTACTAAATATGAAGGCTGCCTCAATTAAGTGTCTGCTGCACTGTCCAAACTGTAAAAATGTCCGCCATTCCATGTCGGTGAAATGGGGCTCTATTTGAATGTTCATGCTTTATGCACTAGCTATTGTTGCGTTACTGGATCACGGAGTTCCTGGCGTTGAATTCTGACTTCATGTAGCACACTAACGCTACACGGTCAACCAATATGCCTTTGAATTCAAGTCGGAAAGCAATTTAGCCCTTATTTGGCATTATCAGGGTGGGGGTCAACTTGAAAAACAACTATTCCAGGTCAAATTATCTGAATTAATGCATTTAAGGCACTTATTTTCTTCTCTTTTGTTAAGAAATGACCAAAAATCAGCTTTCCCAGTCATATTTTGCACTTGCAGATGATATTTCATTTTTACCTAAAGCTAGTTTAAAGGAAAAATATGTTCTGAATGAAATGTGTTTTTCTTGCATATTATTATCTTCCTATTCATATTGCACCAATATATTAAGTTTGGCTGGATTATCTGTCCATTTGGCCATTTTAGATCACATTTTCACATGCGGGTGTTTTCGGTCCGAAGAAGGCGATTTAAGGGCTGTTAAAGCTTAAATGTCCCTTTAAGAGTTAAAGCTGTTGTGTTCAATATCTGCAACAAAATACCAAAACAAACCATATGGACAGGCACGTGGGGCTTATGCGGGGTGGGGAAAGAATGAACTTGTTAGATATTTTCACTCCAAGCAATTTTGATAATGTCTTTTTTGTGTGTGTTTTTTTTTAAATACCCCCAAAAATGTCAATTTCACAGCAAAAATATCCAATTTCATCCAAGACAAACAACAAATAAGCAAAAATGAGAGATCAAAGATACTTTGAAGTGTAGAAATCAATAAGCTTCCTATAACTTGTTGTTTCACACTTATAAAAGTGTGAAATCTTGAAAGTGCCTTGTTGCTCGGAGCCCATTTATTTACCAGTTGCAAATGGTATATTCTAGCATATAATGCCATGAGTGCCTTTAAACTGCAGCAGATGGTCAATATGCTCTGCCAGCTGTCATTCAGAGGTTCAAGAGAATACAAAATTTCATATTTTGGGTGCAAAACAAGTACTTTTGACTATTTTTATGGTGGCAATCTGGTCAAAATGGGCGTTAATAACTGAGCGAAAGACAAAAATGCTCATTTTGGGGGTTTAAACTAGAAGGAAAGGTTAAAATGAACAAGATACATATATGTTGGAGAGCATTATAAGCTTAGAAATGAAGTTCTATGAAGTAACAGGGGCAGAAAGGCAGCTCAGATCAATGCAGGCTTCCTGAAAGAGGTTTCTAGTACATCTTCTGGGGACACAGCTTCCCGCAGAATTCTCAACACAACACATATCATTGATCCATGTCACCTTTGTATGCAAAGACAAGCAAATAAGGTCAATACTTCCCATAAATCACTGAATGAGAGAAGCATGTACCAAATGAAAAACTAAACTGGTTGCTGAAAGTGCCACATTTTGGCAAAAAGATCCCTCTAAGGTAAATGATGAAGGGGACATTTGCTACAACAATCCTATGTTTAAGTCGGACGCCACATCCTTTCAAGCCGGGACCATGACTGTAAGCATATTGTGAGAAAACAATACCAAACACAAGCTAATTGTAGGGTTACAAGTAGCATATCAACTCAGATGCACTGCATACATGCTTAGGAACAAGGATAAACCTGTTAAGTGCCAACTTCTACTGCCAACAAAGCGCGAGCTTTACGTGTCAGGACGCGGAACTATCCATACAAACTGCACGGGGAATTGCATGGCGGCAAGGGTTTGAGTGACCACAAACCTGATTATGACAGTATTTCACACCTTAAGCATCATAAATATGCTTATTTGCTTGCGTACATGATAATAATTTAGTATTATTACCTGTTTTACCATCAACAACCCTTATCCAGTGGCCCTCGGCTTAGTTGCAGACATTCCTCTACCTGAAAAAGTCAAAATTCCCAATAAAAAATAGATATAAAATGGCAAAAAACATGCATTTAAGTATTTTTAGTGTATTTTTATGAATAATATGAAGTAATAAACCTTGTTATGTTCATGATTGTACTAAATATGAAGGCTGCCTCAATTAAGTGTCTGCTGCACTGTCCAAACTGTAAAAATGTCCGCCATTCCATGTCGGTGAAATGGGGCTCTGTTTGAATGTTCATGCTTTATGCACTAGCTATTGTTGCGTTACTGGATCACGGAGTTCCTGGCGTTATATTCTGACTTCATGTAGCACACTAACGCTACACGGTCAACCAATATGCCTTTGAATTCAAGTCAGGAAAGCAATTTAGCCCTTATTTGGCTATATCAGGGTGGGGGTCAACTTGAAAAACAACTATTCCAGGTCAAATTATCTGAATTCATGCATTTAAGGCACTTATTTTCATCTCTTTTGTTAAGAAATGACCAAAAATCAGCTTTCCCAGTCATATTTTGCACTTGCAGATGATATTTCATTTTTACCTAAAGCTAGTTTAGGTTACAATATACCAAAAGATTTCCTACTCAAATTCAATGTAAAAGCAATAACTTCAACAAAAAATAAAGTCAAACTTTTGCGCATAGAGACCCCCATAACCATACCTTTTCTTAAAGAGCATTCCAAGTCGCAATGATTTAGACAATAAAAAAGGGGGGTCATGCGTTTTGCAAGAAAGAACTCGATGCGAATCAGCGGTCACTGTTTTACAGCCATCAATTTACCGGGTTCGTACCAGTGGATGAGGGTTTCCCGCCATCTGTCAAAGTCTCATGTAGTCTTTAACCTTCAAGCAAATGAGTGAATTTCTGTTAAATATCAATGTTTTCCCTACCACATGCACAAAGAAACATTCTAAAATAAAGTCATGGCAAGTGCCCACACAGAGAATTGTGTCTTCTTATAAATGATGTTCAGGTTTTTAAAGAGTATAGCATTGCACTCCAAAAAAATTTAGTATATTGTAACCTAAAGGAAAAATATGTTCTGAATGAAATGTGTTTTTCTTGCATATTATTATCTTCCTATTCATATTGCACCAATATATTAAGTTTGGCTTGATTATCTGTCCATTTGGCCATTTTAGATCACATTTTCACATGCGGGTGTTTTCGGTCCGAAGAAGGCGATTTAAGGGCTGTTAAAGCTTAAATGTCCCTTTAAGAGTTAAAGCTGTTGTGTTCAATATCTGCAACAAAATACCAAAACAAACCATATGGACAGGCACGTGGGGCTTATGCGGGGTGGGGAAAGAATGAACTTGTTAGATATTTTCACTCCAAGCAATTTTGATAATGTCTTTTTTGTGTGTGTTTTTTTTTAAATACCCCCAAAAATGTCAATTTCACAGCAAAAATATCCAATTTCATCCAAGACAAACAACAAATAAGCAAAAATGAGAGATCAAAGATACTTTGAAGTGTAGAAATCAATAAGCTTCCTATAACTTGTTGTTTCACACTTATAAAAGTGTGAAATCTTGAAAGTGCCTTGTTGCTCGGAGCCCATTTATTTACCAGTTGCAAATGGTATATTCTAGCATATAATGCCATGAGTGCCTTTAAACTGCAGCAGATGGTCAATATGCTCTGCCAGCTGTCATTCAGAGGTTCAAGAGAATACAAAATTTCATATTTTGGGTGCAAAACAAGTACTTTTGACTATTTTTATGGTGGCAATCTGGTCAAAATGGGCGTTAATAACTGAGCGAAAGACAAAAATGCTCATTTTGGGGGTTTTAAACTAGAAGGAAAGGTTAAAATGAACAAGATACATATATGTTGGAGAGCATTATAAGCTTAGAAATGAAGTTCTATGAAGTAACAGGGGCAGAAAGGCAGCTCAGATCAATGCAGGCTTCCTGAAAGAGGTTTCTAGTACATCTTCTGGGGACACAGCTTCCCGCAGAATTCTCAACACAACACATATCATTGATCCATGTCACCTTTGTATGCAAAGACAAGCAAATAAGGTCAATACTTCCCATAAATCACTGAATGAGAGAAGCATGTACCAAATGAAAAACTAAACTGGTTGCTGAAAGTGCCACATTTTGGCAAAAAGATCCCTCTAAGGTAAATGATGAAGGGGACATTTGCTACAACAATCCTATGTTTAAGTCGGACGCCACATCCTTTCAAGCCGGGACCATGACTGTAAGCATATTGTGAGAAAACAATACCAAACACAAGCTAATTGTAGGGTTACAAGTAGCATATCAACTCAGATGCACTGCATACATGCTTAGGAACAAGGATAAACCTGTTAAGTGCCAACTTCTACTGCCAACAAAGCGCGAGCTTTACGTGTCAGGACGCGGAACTATCCATACAAACTGCACGGGGAATTGCATGGCGGCAAGGGTTTGAGTGACCACAAACCTGATTATGACAGTATTTCACACCTTAAGCATCATAAATATGCTTATTTGCTTGCGTACATGATAATAATTTAGTATTATTACCTGTTTTACCATCAACAACCCTTATCCAGTGGCCCTCGGCTTAGTTGCAGACATTCCTCTACCTGAAAAAGTCAAAATTCCCAATAAAAAATAGATATAAAATGGCAAAAAACATGCATTTAAGTATTTTTAGTGTATTTTTATGAATAATATGAAGTAATAAACCTTGTTATGTTCATGATTGTACTAAATATGAAGGCTGCCTCAATTAAGTGTCTGCTGCACTGTCCAAACTGTAAAAATGTCCGCCATTCCATGTCGGTGAAATGGGGCTCTGTTTGAATGTTCATGCTTTATGCACTAGCTATTGTTGCGTTACTGGATCACGGAGTTCCTGGCGTTATATTCTGACTTCATGTAGCACACTAACGCTACACGGTCAACCAATATGCCTTTGAATTCAAGTCAGAAAGCAATTTAGCCCTTATTTGGCTATATCAGGGTGGGGGTCAACTTGAAAAACAACTATTCCAGGTCAAATTATCTGAATTCATGCATTTAAGGCACTTATTTTCATCTCTTTTGTTAAGAAATGACCAAAAATCAGCTTTCCCAGTCATATTTTGCACTTGCAGATGATATTTCATTTTTACCTAAAGCTAGTTTAGGTTACAATATACCAAAAGATTTCCTACTCAAATTCAATGTAAAAGCAATAACTTCAACAAAAAATAAAGTCAAACTTTTGCGCATAGAGACCCCCATAACCATACCTTTTCTTAAAGAGCATTCCAAGTCGCAATGATTTAGACAATAAAAAAGGGGGGTCATGCGTTTTGCAAGAAAGAACTCGATGCGAATCAGCGGTCACTGTTTTACAGCCATCAATTTACCGGGTTCGTACCAGTGGATGAGGGTTTCCCGCCATCTGTCAAAGTCTCATGTAGTCTTTAACCTTCAAGCAAATGAGTGAATTTCTGTTAAATATCAATGTTTTCCCTACCACATGCACAAAGAAACATTCTAAAATAAAGTCATGGCAAGTGCCCACACAGAGAATTGTGTCTTCTTATAAATGATGTTCAGGTTTTTAAAGAGTATAGCATTGCACTCCAAAAAATTTTAGTATATTGTAACCTAAAGGAAAAATATGTTCTGAATGAAATGTGTTTTTCTTGCATATTATTATATTCCTATTCATATTGCACCAATATATTAAGTTTGGCTGGATTATCTGTCCGTTTGGCCATTTTAGATCACATTTTCACATGCGGGTGTTTTCGGTCCGAAGAAGGCGATTTAAGTGCTGTTAAAGCTTAAATGTCCCTTTAAGAGTTAAAGCTGTTGTGTTCAATATCTGCAACAAAATACCAAAACAAACCATATGGACAGGCACGTGGGGCTTATGCGGGGTGGGGAAAGAATGAACTTGTTAGATATTTTCACTCCAAGCAATTTTGATAATGTCCTTTTTGTGTGTGTTTTTTTTAAATACCCCCAAAAATGTCAATTTCACAGCAAGAATATCCAATTTCATCCAAGACAAACAACAAATAAGCAAAAATGAGAGATCAAAGATACTTTGAAGTGTAGAAATCAATAAGCTTCCTATTGCACTCCAAAAAGATTTCGTATATTGTAACCTTCAAGGCCAGACATTAATCACATCTGATTTTTTAAAGATAAGGGAGTACATAAGGAGATGAACATTTTAAATCTTTATTCTGTTTCATCTTTATCTTAACGTGTTTTGTTGAAAAATATATTGATTTTGTCGCACAAATCTCGCAAATAATGAATGAATATCATCCGACTCCTGCAGACGCTCTTTGATTAGAGTCACAGGAACGTTCTCTTATTGTAACTAGTCGTAAAACTTAGTATAGTGTAATCTGTACATTAAGGTTGCGGTTAATTATGTTTTGGCTTGTCCCAAGCGGAAGTCATTCGCTTGTCAAATTTTCATATTTAGGTTACAATATAGTAAAAGATTTCCTACACAAATTCAATGTAAAAGCAATAACTTTAACGAAAAATAAAGTCAAACTTTTGCGCATAGAGACCCTCATAACCATACCTTTTCTCGAAGAGCATTCCAAGCCGAATTGATTTAAGCAATAAAAAAGATAGGTCACGCGATATGTAAGAAAGAACTCGTCACGAATCAAAAGTCACTGTTTTACGGCCATCTATTTACCGGCTTCTATCCAGTTCATGAGGGTTTCCCGCCATCTGTCAAAGTCTTATGTAGTCTCCAATCTTCAGATAAAAGAGTGAATTTCTAGTAAACAACAATGTTTTCCCTGCCACATGCACACAGAAATATACTCAAATAAAGTCATGGCAAGTGACCCTACAGAGAACCGTGTCTTCAAATAAATGATGTTCATGTTTTTAGAGAGTATAGCATTGCACTCCAAAAAGATTTAGTATATTGTAACCTAAAGGAAAAATATCCTCTGATTAAAATGTGTTTTTCTTGCATATTCTTATCTTCCTATTCATATTGCACACACATAATAAGTTTGGCTGGATTATCTGTCCATTTGGCCATTTTTTTTCATATTTTCACACGCGGGTGTTTTCGGTCCAAAGAAGGCGATTTTAGGCCTGTTAAAGCTTAAATGTCCCTTTAAGATTTAAATGTGCTAAGTTCAATATCTGCAACAAAATACCAAAACAAACCAAATGGACATGCACGTGGGGCTTATGCGGGGTGGTGAAAGAATGACTTTGTTAGATATTTTCACTCTAAGCAATTTTGATAATGTCAATTTTGTGGGTTTTTTTTTTTAAATCACCCCAAAAATGTCAATTTCAAAGCAAAGAAAATCCAATTTCATCCAAGAAAATAAACAAATTAGTACAAATGAGAGATCAAAGATACTTTGAAGAGAAGAAATCAATAAGCTTCCAATAACTTGTTGTTTAGCACCAATAAAAGTGTGAAATCTTGAAACGCGCCTTGTCGCTCGGAGCCCATTTATTTGCCAGAGGCCAATGATATATCCTAGCATTTAATGTCATGGGTGCCTTTAAACTGCAGCAGATGGTCAATATGCATTGCCAGCTCTCATTTAGAGGTTCAATAGAATACAAAATTTCATATTTTTGGCACAAAATAAGTACTTTTGACTATTTTTATGGTGGCAATCTGGGTAAAAAATGGGGATTCATAACCAAGCGAAAGAAAAAATGCTCATTCTGGGGGTATAGAATGGACGGAAAGGTTAAAATGAACAAGATACATATATGTAGGCAAGCATTTTAAGCTTAGAAATGAGGTTCCATGTAGTAACAGGGGCAGAAAGGCAGCTCAGATCAATGCAGGCTGCCTGAAAGGGGTTTCTAGTACTTCTTTTGGGGACACAGCTTCCCGCAGAATTCTCAACACAACAAACATCATTGATCCATGTCACCTCTGTATGCAAAGACAAGCAAATAAAGTCAATACTGCCCTTAAATCACTGAATGAGAGAAGCATTTACCAAATAAAAAACAAAACTGGTTGCTGAAAGTGCCAAATTTTGTCAAAAAGATCCCTCTAATGTAAACGATGAAGGGGACACTCGCTACAACAATCCTATGTTTAAGTTGGACGCGACATCTTCTCAAGCCGGAACCATGACTGTAAGCATATTGTGAGAAAACAGTACCAAACACAAGCTAATTGTAGGGTAACAAGTAGCAAATCAACTCAGCTGTGCTGCATACATGCTCAGGAACAAGGATAAACATGTTGAGTGCCAACTTCTGCTGCCAACAGAGCACGAGCTTTACGTGTCAGGACGCGGAATAATCGATACAAACTGCATGGGAATTGCACGACAGCAAGAGTTTGAGTGACCACAAAACTGATTAGGACAGTATTTCACACCTCAAGCATCATAAATATGCTTATTTGCCTGTGTACATGATAATAAATTAGTATTATTACCTGTTTTACCATCAACAACCCTTATCCAGTGGCCCTCGGCTTAGTCGCAGACATTCCTCTACCTGAAAAAGTCAAAATACCCAATAGAAATAGATATAAAATGAAGAAAAAAACATGCATTTATGTATTTTAAGTGTATTTCTATGAATAATATGAGGTGATAAAGCTTGAAATATGCATGATTGTACTAAATATGAAAGCTGGCTCAGTTAAGCATCTGTTGCACTGTCAAAACTGTAAAAATGTCCGCCATTCCATGTAGGTGAAATGGGGCTCCGTTTGAATGTTCATGCTTTACGCACAAGCTATTGTTGCGTTACTGGATTGCGGAGTCCTTGGCGTTGAATTCTGACTTCTTGTAGCACAATAACGCTACACGGTCAACCAAAATGCCTTTGAATTTAAGTCGGAAAGCAATTTAGCCCTTATTCGGCTATACAAGGGTGGGGGGTCAACTTGAAAAACAACTATTCCAGGTCAAATAATCTGAATTCATGCATTTAATGCACTAATTTTCTTCTCTTTTGCTAAGAAATGACCAAAAATCAGCTTTCCCAGTCATATTTTGCACTTGCAGATGATATTACATTTTTCACATAAAGCTAGTTTAGGTTACAATATAGTAAAAGATTTCCTTCACAAATTCAATGTAAAAGCAATAACTTTAACGAAAAATAAAGTCAAACTTTTGCGCATAGAGACCCTCATAACCATACCTTTTCTCGAAGAGCATTCCAAGCCGAATTGATTTAAGCAATAAAAAAGATAGGTCACGCGATATGTAAGAAAGAACTCGTCACGAATCAAAAGTCACTGTTTTACGGCCATCTATTTACCGGCTTCTATCCAGTTCATGAGGGTTTCCCGCCATCTGTCAAAGTCTTATGTAGTCTCCAATCTTCAGATAAAAGAGTGAATTTCTAGTAAACAACAATGTTTTCCCTGCCACATGCACACAGAAATATACTCAAATAAAGTCATGGCAAGTGACCCTACAGAGAACCGTGTCTTCAAATAAATGATGTTCATGTTTTTAGAGAGTATAGCATTGCACTCCAAAAAGATTTAGTATATTGTAACCTAGAACGTATTTGAAGAAAGAAACAGAAATCCAGTTAGCTTTATATATTTCAATAGGAATCAGTCAATGATCAGTAGTCATAACATTAAGAGGTATTACTGCTTTTGTATTTGTGTTTATCATCCCCGATTCTTTCTTCCATTCTTTTATTTCTTTACTCAAACTATCGGGCTATCGGTAAAAATGCGTTGTTATGAATTATCACTTTCACTCTGTAATAATTAATATTTCAGCTAGCAGAACTATTCCCACCAGCCATATATAGGAACAGCAGGTCGTGAATAGCACATATTCAGTGAGTAAATTGTGTTTAGTAAGTCATTTGTATGTATTTGTTCATGTTGTATGTTTGTATCATTGTTACGTGTATGCAGGGGTTCTGAAATATGCTGTCCGAGTCGTCAATTTCCTCTTCCGGGCAAGCAGTTTTTGAAAGCTGGCTTGTCCGGGGACAAGTAAAATTTCCGTGGTAATTTTGTTTTGAGGACAAAACTTCAATATTTTCCGAAAATAAAAAACGAAAGTTGATATAAATAGCTTATGATTAATCTGCGGACTAGCACACTTGTTTAACTGGAGGTATCATGGACGAACCTCTTAATTTTTGACACGTCAATTTGACTCAAATGTTATATTGGAAATAGTGAAACATATTAATTAGTACTCTATTTGATAACTAACTTGTTTCTACATGGCTGGCAACTTTAATTGCTATGTAAATCCTCTTGTGATAACAGATTTTTGCAAGTTTCCAGCACTTCCATATCATGTAAAACTATCAATGCCGCCAAAACAACGAGTACCTGCTTTAGAACCCTTCAGTGTACACCATTAAAAATAAATTAGTCATATGTTTAGACCATAGTCACGTGACTTATTGCAGCAGCCAAAATGTGTAAATTGTCAGGCAAAGTTGAGAATAAAAATTAGACCATGTTTTAATAGTTTTTTTTAAAGGAAAATCCTTGTACATGTAAAAAGCATAAAGAAATACAATGATTTTTATGTGTTTTATGATTATTCTACTTATTCTAACTGTTTTTTTACGCATTTTCGTTGATTTGCCGCTACGTACCAGTCGTTTTTAACAAATTACATATACACAAAAAACGGTGACGTAGTGCGCATGCGAATAAAATGTAAACAAATGAAGGGTTCGAAAAGAGGTGAGGTTCGAGAAGAGGTACTTTAACAATAGGTTATTTTCCGATAATAATTATTTAATGTAGTAAACAAGTCCACGCGTATATAGCAAAAGCCAATCACGCATAAGGTTACATTTATAGTAGAGAAACCAGGGCACGTGTATAGCAACAGCCAATCATGCATTAGATAACATTTTTCGTAAATTGGAAATGGCCGCAAACATGTTTTACCGACCTGCATTCAATTTTTTTAAATAAAATCACTTTAACGTCAAGCCATGACGCTAATCAGACCAATGATAAAATCAGTTCAGCTTCAGAAAAGAAGAGAAAAGCCAAGTATGAATATGTGCATACAGTGGGGTTTTTTAGAAAAAGGGGAAGACGCTGGACGCTGGGTAAAAGGGGAAAATCGAGGGCGAAAGAGACATATTTGGGGAAAAAATAAAAACTGTTCATTTCAATGTCTATAACTCACCTACAGACTTCAGGGTTTTTTTTAGAAAAAAGAGGCATGTCTCTGACCTTTTTGTTCTTAAACACATGAACAAGTATGATATTTTTTTATTTTTTTTTTTAGAACGAAGTCTCATGCGTATTTTATCTCCATTTCAATTCAATTACATCTAACAAAGTATTATATGATTTTGTTCTTTTAATTTGAATGATTATAAAGAGTTGTATCAAATTTAGTATTTCCCTAATCAGTGGACTTTTCATGTGGAAAAAAAGGCTAATGCATTTATTTTCCCAATTTCATGAAAATGCCGATAAAATTCCCAATTCCAAAGCCATTGGCTATCTTCCCAAAAAGTGGAAAAAAAACCCTGTGATTTCAATTTCATGATGAATGGGTTGACGATCTAGATCTGCTACAGTATTGGAAGGGAAAGGTGCTGCAGCTGCCGATTGTCCACTTTCACTTTCACAATAATCCGACAGTATTAATCGATGTTGATTACATGTACCTCCGAATCCTGCTGGGTTTCAACGGTTTTTGATGATTCATTCTTAAAAAATGCGTCAACGCAATTAATATTTTCCGAGTCCGAACGTTTTATTTTGTTTTGCAAGAGTAAGTGTAAAATGTATTCATTTGTGATGTAAAAAGGTCCGTGAACAACACTAGTTTGATGGTATACGCACGTTGTAATCGTTGTCTATACGCAGATTAATAGACGTTCATAACACTTTTTAATATGTCTCAAGCCATGCGAAAATTGTATGGACGCAGATAAATATAATGTCATTAGTTATTTAATACAATTATTAGCGAATAAGCCACCTTAATATATCGACTCGATGCACGTTGATAGGGTTCCTTTAGCTCTGTAATGCAAGTAAGACCGTATATATGCGCATGTGAATGTTAACTGGGTGCAGATCAACAGATACTCATCATTAATAAACCTGAATGTGGCAGAGTCCCGGTCAACCATGAACAAGCTACGGTTTATCCCGGTGAAGCCCCAGCAGAGCCCAGGTTGTTGCCGGTTATGCCCAGGTGGAGCCCCGGTAAAAGCCGGCAGCGTTCCGGCAAAGCCCCGGTCTACTGTAACTCCGCCGAAACTCACCGGGGCTATACTGGCAACAGACCCCGGCAGAGCTACGGCAACGCGCCGGTTTAATCGCAGTCGTCGCCGGTAATGACCAGGGGAAGCCCCGGTGAATGCCGATGCCGTCCCGGCAGAGCGCCGGTTTACCAATGAACCTGGCTATACCGGGACTCTGCAGGCATTCACCAGGGCTCCACCTGGGCACCACCTGCGACAACCGGGGCGTTGCTGTAGCTCTGCCTGGGTCTGTATTGGCTCCGGTTGAGCAACGGTGTCGTCCGGGTTGTTCCCGGTGCCGTCCCGATTGTTCCCGGTGCCGCGCCGGTCGATGCCGGTCCTTCACGGTAACTACCGGTTCATCCCGCAGGTATTAAACATTTTAATACTTACCCGGTGGAGCGTGGAGCCCCATTTGTTCCCGGTCGTCCATGGTTCATCCCTGTCGTCCCCGGTTCATCCCGGTAGAGCCCCGGTTCATCCCGGTAGATCCGGGATCACGCACCGGGGCTCCACCGGCATCATAGTGAGAGTGGGCCTTAAGACCGTATACGCGCATTTCAATGTACACAGATCAATAGGCAACAATCTCGTATTATCCAGAATTAAATCGTATAAGCACGATGTGAAAGTTATCTGGATACAGATGTATAAGGTGCTCATTTGTTCCCTAACGCTATACCACGCGTATAAAACTTGCGAAGATCGTATAGAAGCATGTAAATAGAAGTTACACAATGCACTATAAATCTGTATTCAGAACTCAATCTGTTGTGCACGTCTACAACTAACGCTTACATGCAAATAGAAGTTACACAATCTGCACTATAAATCTGTATTCAGAACTCAAATATTTTTTTCTAACGCTATTATAAACCACAAATTATTGACGCAGGCGAATAGGGTTTCATCATAATCTGCACTAAAAATCTGCATTACAAATTCTAATAGTGTCGCAAAATATACACCTCCCACTGTTCTTCATCTGATACACAATCTGCACAAAAAATCTGTTTTCTGAATTCAAACTGTTATGCGCGTCTGCATATAACACAAAGCAATTTATATCTATGCAAGATGATTTATTGTTTAAACTTGTTTTAATATTAATTATAGTGCTTTGATTCTTGTGTGTATGCGTATTGTAATATACTCTTGAGGGGAACCACACATGTTTTAATAAATGTATGTTGTGTTGTATATTTTCAGGACGTCATCTTCTACTACTGACTTCCTATACAAAAGCTATAAGAATATTGATAATAAAATAAACCGTAACTTGCTTGTTACGAGTAAAAGTTAATACAAATACCCCGTGTGACAGGAGGTTACATTATAATGTGATAAAAATAAAAATAAATTAAAATATCGAGATAATATAAAGATTATTATGATGATACCACAGGTACTTGAAAAAAATTTTGGTCCTTATATATATAATAAGAGTAAAGGTACCCAACGATGATTTCACAGGTGTATTGAATAACACAATGCAACAGCATAAAAGATCAAACAATGCACACATATGTCGTTGTGGTTGCCAGCAGGAAGCGTCCATCTATGATAAAACACCTTTTATTTGATGAAAAACTCCAAAGTATGTCCAAAACAGCCAAAAGTTTTACAAATAGCACCCCAAAATCAAAGTGTGTAATTCCTGACGTTCACTTACCTATTAGTATGGTAATTGTTAATTATTTAGTTGCTTTCCAGGCGATGCAAACAAATTATTGACTATTCCAGACTGCCGACCAGTTATAACGAGTTCTATCAACTTCTGTGGGGTCAGCAAGGTACGCAAAAGAGATATGAGACATGCTCTGTGAACATTGAGCTAAATGCATGTGCTTAAAGTGTCATTACAGATTAGCCTGTGAAGTCCGCACAGGCTAATCAGTTACTTTACTTTCTGCTTTTATGGGTTTTTTCGTTTACAAAAAAGTTTCTTAGCAAAAATCCAGTTTAGGCGGAAAGTGTTGTCCCTGATTTGCCTGTGTGGACTGCACAGGCTAATCTGGGACAACACTTTACGCTCATTCATTAAACCCCCTTTTCACAGAGCACGGCTTATGTAAGAAATAAAAGTGGAACATAATGTTGAATCTTTAAGTGGCCTATGTAA
This sequence comes from Dreissena polymorpha, assembly GCF_020536995.1. Lineage (NCBI taxonomy): Eukaryota > Metazoa > Mollusca > Bivalvia > Myida > Dreissenidae > Dreissena > Dreissena polymorpha. Next base: position 29,904,751 of record NC_068363.1, read on the forward strand.
TGTTGGATTTTCAAGTGATCTGGTTTTTGTTGGATTTTTAGCTCGACTATTATTTATGAAATATATTTAGTGGAGCTATCCTACTCACCCCGGCATCGGCGTCTGCGTTAGCCTTAGCGTCTCCGTGCAAATGTTAAAGTTTTCGTACTACCCCAAATATTTTCTTTGTCCCTTTACATATTGCTTTTATATTTTGCATACTTGTTTACCTACAAGACCCCAACCTGTAAACACGAGCAGACAACTCTATCAAGCATTTTGTTATAATAATGGCCCCTTTTCCACTTAGAATATGCAGCAAATGTTAAAGTTTTCGTACTACCCCATTTATTTTCATTGTCCCTTGACATATTGCTTTCATATTTTGCATACTTGTTTACCAACATCACCCCCACCTATAAACAAGACCATACAAATTGATCGAAAAATGATCATAACTTCTATGGCCCTTGAGAAATGACCTTCATATTTGGTATGCATGTGTATATGGACAAGGCCTTTCCATAAGAAAATTTTTTTTGACCCCTGTGACCTTGACCCTGAAGTTATGGTCCGCGTTTAGGTTTTGAAATCTTCCTTTACGTTTTGAAAAATTGTCATAACTTCTATGTCCCTTGAGATATAACCCTCATATTTGGTATGCATGTGTATATGGACAAGGCCTTTCCATACTCACACAAATTTTGACCCCTGTGACCTTGACCTTGAACTTAGGGTCCGCATTTAGGTTTCGAAATCTGCGTTAGATTTCGAAAAATGCTCATAACTTCTATCAAGCTTTTATAGGGGTCATAAGTCATCCTATGGTGACAGCTCTTGTTCATTCATCATTAGCAAATTGAAGTCATAGTTACATGTATGCCCAAATATCAATGTATGCCGTTTGTTAAATATGAAATTGAACTTAATTGATTAGCCAGCCTATAGAGGTCCACTGTGGCATTTAGATTGTTAACTTTAAAAGTAATTCGGTTGTTTTAATTGCATATTTTTACGCCCCAGGTTCGAAAGATTTGGGGTATATTGTTTTGGGCCTGTCAGTCTGTCTGTCATTCATTCATTCATCCTTTGTGTGTGTCCCAAAATTTTAACCTTGTTTAAAGTTTTGCAATAACATCTCATGTTTTTAAATCCAATATGTATTTACTCTTTAATAAGAGAATACAAAGATTTGCAGATTATAATAATAACTGTTCAATTTTAATCGCAGGCTCAGGAGACAAAATACAGTGTCTTACGTCAGAAGCTATTGGTTGATTGTTTGCGAATTAGGATGGGAACTGACCAATGGGAGGCCATGTCTCAAAACGACAAGCAGCAAAAAGTGATGATCCGGGATAATCAAGCTGTGGAACAATTCCAAATAGGCGTGTCTAATTGTTGATTTTATGGGGTTTTATGCCCCCGGTAGGGTGGCATATAGCAGTTGAACTGTCCGTCAGTGTGTCAGTATGTGTGTCAGTCTGTCTGTCCGTTAGGGCTGTCACGATACGCCGTGAGCGTACCGCGGTATATCGTGGTACGGCAACACTGTTTCGCGGTACGTACCGCGATATTTTACAGAATATGTATCTGTGAAGAAAACAGCAGAATAACAAGTTTTACAAACTTTATTAAACTCAATAATCAGAAAACACTGGTATCATAGTATGACTAGAAACTGTAAAAGAAACTGTAATAAACTTAATAGAAGTAGTCATTGTTATTGTTATTGTTATTCGCGTCTTTTTCTAAAATGTCCGCCATGTTGTTTACAATAGCTGTGACTACGATCTGTGTAAATCGAAGGCTTCAAGGGCATGTTTAAAATGCGGAGTCAGCGGGCCCAGTATTGAAAATCCGTAGCGTTCTGACTCTTCCTAGACTTATTCATAATCTTAAGATAACATGATTCGGAAGTGCCATGCTTTGAACGATCAATATACTTAAGAAAGAAACTAAGAAATAGAGTAAACATCTTTTGGATAATTATGAACTTATTTGCAAAAGAAATCTGTCGCAAATTCCAAAAAAGGTACGGACCCATACATCGCCGTATTTAAAACGTGAAAGTTAAACATCTACCAGTGGAAGCGCTTGCTTGACCTGGATATGAACGGATTATTTATTAAGCCCATTTGAATCGCTTCTACAGTTTTCAAAACGATATCTATATCAAAATAATTATGTAATATATTTATATCTGTGCTAATATAATAATATTAACAAAACCGGTGCGGCAACGCCGTACCGCAGTTCGATTTTTTTCACGACATGCACCGCGATATACCGATATACCGGTGAATCGTGACAGCCCTACTGTCCGTCCAAAAACTTTTATGGCCATAACTTTTTATGTCCCCCACTATAGTAGTGGGGGACATATTGTTTTTGCCCTGTCTGTTGGTCTGTCTGTTTGCGCCAACTTTAACATTTTGCAATAACTTTTGCTATATTGAAGATAGCAACTTCATATTTGGCATGCATGTGTATCTCATGAAGCTGAACATTTTGAGTGGTGAAATGTCAAGGTCATCCTTCAAGGTCAGAGGTCAAATATATGTGGCCAGAATCGCTCATTTTATGAATACTTTTGCAATATTGAAGATAGCAACTTGATATTTGGCATGCATGTGTATCTCATGGAGCTGCACATTTTGAGTGGTGAAAGGTCAAGGTCATCCTTCAAGGTCAGAGGTCAAATATATGTGGCCCAAATCGCTTATTTTATAAATACTTTTGCAATATTGAAGATAACAACTTGATATTTGGCATGCATGTGCATCTCATGGAGCTGCACATTTTGAGTGGTGAAAGGTCAAGGTCAAGGTCATCCTTCAAGGTCAGAGGTCAAATATATGTGGCCCAAATCGCTTATTTTATTAATTCTTTTGCAATATTGAAGATAGCAACTTGATATTTGGCATGCATGTGTATCTCACGGAGCTGCACATTTTGAGTGGTGAAAGCTGATGGTCAAGGTCATCCTTCAAGGTCAAATGTCAAATATATGGCATCTGTCCGTCCGAAATTTTAAACATTTGCCATAACTTTTTCAATATTGAAGATAGCAATTTGATATTTGGCATGCATGTGTATCTCATGAAGCTACACATTTTGAGTGGTGGAAGTTCACGGTCAAGGTCATCCTTCAAGGTCAAAGGTCAAACAAAAAACAAAAATAATAAAAAAAAATTCAAAGCGGCGTTCTCATGAAGCTGCACATTTTTGAGTGCTGGATGTTGAAGGTCAAGGTCATCCTTCAAGGTCAAAAAAATAAATAAAAAAAAATTCAAAGCGGCGTTCTCATGAAGCTGCACATTTTGAGTGGTGGAAGTTCAAGGTCAAGGTCATCCTTCAAGGTCAAAGGTAAATTTTATTTTTTTCAAAGCGGCGCAATAGGGGGCATTGTGTTTCTGACGAACACATCTCTTGTTGATGTTTACTTCAGCTTCTACTGTCTTTTGTATGAGAATTGTGTTTGTTAATAACTATTTTACCGTTCAAACTACTTGTCCTTTCTTTAGAATAGCCTTAAACATGCGCATCCGGGATGGAACTTTCAGGGAATTTTTTGTTTAAAGGTGGTCTCTTCGAATAAAATAATCCAGTTTTGGCAGCCTGTGTTGTCCCTGGTTAACCTGTGGGAAAGGCAAGGGCTAATTTGGGAGGACACTACGCAAGTGCATTAAGCCCAGTTTTTGCAGAGCACCGATCTTATAGATGACTGGATGTCTTAAATCTTTTCAGGCAAGATAATGCCATCTCTCTTAGGGGAGGGGTTTCACCTGCAAGTGACTGTCACCCAAATGATGGGGTTGTGTAAGCATGTCTTCCAAAACACGGTCAAGGGTCAGCAAGTCATAGGTAAGTGCCCTTTTTAAATTCATTAAAATAATCTCAGTCTGTTGTGAATTGAAGCCTGTTTATAGTTGTTTATGATGTATGTTTTTATGCCCCCGAAGGAGGGCATATAGTGATCGGATCGTCCGTCCGTCTGTCCTTCCTTCACACTTTGCATTTAGGTTTCGCATTTAGGTTTCGAAAAATGCTCATAACTTCTATGTCCTTTCACATAGCAACTTGATATTTGGCATGCATGGGTATCTCATAGAGCTGCACATTTTGAGTGGTGAAAGGTAAAGGTCAAGGTAATTCTTCAAGGTCAAGGTAAAAAAACATGTATCAAACTGAAAGCGGCGCAGTAGTGGGCATTGTGTTTGTGACAAACACATCTCTTGTTGTAATTATGTCGATTCTGTTTAACTATTATCATATGTGTTTTCTAACAATTATTCAATATAAGATCATCATATTCATGCTGAAAATGCAATTAAATATGTACGATGTAATGTTTACCAAAAAACATCATATATGGGAACATTAATTTTAACCTTGAGGGGGCAGTCATAACTATTTTACAAACAACAATTTGTTTCAGTAATAGAACTTTCAATGTGAAATATGTCATCAAAATGACTCAACCCATTATTTAAAGTAAAATTTCAAAGTTTTTGTTATGCCCCCGGATCGAAAGATCGAGGGCATATTGTTTTTAGCCTGTCTGTCCGTCTAACATTCATTCATTCATTCATTGTGTGTGTCCCAAAACGTTAACCTTGGTTAAAGTTTTACAATAACTTTTGCATTATTGAAGATAGCAACTTGATATTTGGCATGTATGTGTATCTCCTCGAGCTGCATTTTTTGATTGGTGAAAGGTCAAGGTCAAGGTCATAGGTCAAATATATGGCTTCAATGCGGCGCAATAGGGGACATTGTGTTTCTGACAAACACATCTCTTGGTAGTATTGAATAGCATTTTTCAGGACTTCATCAATGCATGTAGTGCAGAGATCATTGCGCTGGCGTAAATGCAAATGAGGCATACTTTTCTCAACAGTAAATACAACAATGAAAGACAGAGAAATTTTCCTTTTTTTTTTTTTAAATCAAGATTTAAACTGGGAGTTCACAGGTTTGATTCCCACTGTGGGGGCTTCTTTAGATCTCCACAAAAAAGAAACCACGTTATGGTTATTTACAAGAAAGGAATGTACTCGAAAGCGTTTAAATAAACCTTAGGTTGTTAAAACGATAAAGCTAAATTAAATAGTTCGCAGAAAGTTACGATTACTTTAAAGAGCTCTGTTTGACAGGAAGTGCCAAAACCAAGGAGAATCTTGACCAGTTGTTGCTGACATTCTGCATAGACTATCAGAAGTTCTCGGGATCTGTCACTCCTGCACTTGTGGTACAGGATCGATTGATCCAATTTGTAGCGGCCAGTTTTAGATTGTTTTTGGATCAAGTTATTTATTTGACTTTATTGTTATCATTTTAATGTATTGGTCTTCTTTTAGTTGACATATGTGTTAGTAAACAAATTAAAAAATCAAGAAACATTCTATTGGTTTGGAAGGGTTTGAGAAAGCGTAGTGAAGCCAACCCTTGAATAGAGTCCGTTTGATGTAGCTTTCTGCTGTACTTTTAAATACTTAAAAACAGTTACTTTACAAAAACAGAAACTATATTATCAATAGTGAAAAAGTGTCGCTTTTGTCAGTGAAACTATTAAATAACTTTAGGGGATAGATTTTGAAGCTGATTGAAAACAAATACAATCGGGTATAAACAGCTTTCCTCCTTACCTTTTGGGGAATGGCACGAGATCTGGTCCAATTTGGGAAATAAGCCCTGTTTATTAGATAATATGGATTCAAAAAAGGTTCAAATACATGTATCAGATATGGGAATGGTACTGTTTACTGGTACCATATTAATAGAGAGGGAAATCGCTGGATTCATATTTTTAAGCTATTTCCAAATATGAATAGATGAAGTTCCAATGTTCTAAGGAAATTCACTATCAAAACACATAAAACAGACAGGTGTTTTGAAGGATTGAATATTATGGTCATCACTCAATAAATTAGACTTCTCAAGTTCATTGATCATAAAACGCTGGTGTTTTCTTCTACTTCAGGATTTGATGTCTGGTCAGGTGACGAGAGCCATGCAGTTAGTCCTGAAGGACAGTCTGGTGGTAATTATTTATGTCTACAATACAGGAACAACAAGTTACTGAACTTTTTTCTTAGTTGCCGGAACCATTTTATATGAATTGAATTTTCCAGATGTTTTATTTTGTTTCATTTTTTTTTCTTTTTATGCCCCCATTTCGAAGAAAAGGGGGTATTTAGTTTTCGCACTGTCCGTCGGTCGGTCGGTCGGTCACACTTGGTGTCCGCTCTCTAATTCAAATAGTTTTCATCCGATCTTTACCAAACTTGGTCAGAAGTTGTATCCAGACAATATCTAGGTCAAGTTCGAATATGGGTCATGCCGGGTCAAAAACTAGGTCACGGGGTCGCTTAGTGCATTTCAAGGATTTAGCATGGTGTCCGCTCTCTAATTGAAGTAGTTTTCATCTGATCTTTACTAAACATGGTAACAAGTTGTCTTAAGACAATATCTAGGTCAAGTTCGAATATGGGTCATGCCGGGTCTAAAACTATGTCACGGGGTCACTTAGTGCATTTCAAGGATTAAGCAGGTTGTCCGCTCTCTAGTTTATATGACTTTCTGATTTATTTTGATATTCTAAGACATTTTAATGCCCTCAAAGGAGGGCATATAGTGATCGGACTGTCCGTTTGTCTGTCTGTCTGACCGTCACACTTTGCGTTTAGATTTCGAAAAATGCTCATAACTTCTTTGTCGCTTCAGATGCAATTTCATATTTGACATGCATGTGTATATGGACAAGGCCTTTTCATACGCACACAAATTTTTACCCCTGTGACCTTGACCTTGAACTTAGGGTCCGCGTTTAGGTTCGAAATCTGCGTTTAGGATTTGAAAATAGCTAATAACTTCTACCAAGCGTTTACACAGTTATACTTTTATGTAGTGACAAAGTTACAGTTGGGGGCATCCGTGTCCTGTGGACACATTTCTTGTTGTTAATACGACTATAGCATCATCTTTAAAACAGCAAGCTGCGTCTTATTTTGTTTTAGATTGCCCAGATCAGTGAGACTATTGTGAATATCAAGACCTGCATACAGATTTAAACTTTTCTTTTTTTATAACTCAATTAAGGTTTGGTTAAGTTCTGAAACATAGCATCTTCATCTGCTACTTTTTGTTTCACAAAACGTAGTGAAAACAATTTTCCTTTTTATCAGAACGTTAATTTAATGTTAATTTAAAAGCATGTGATTTAGAAGATCTGACACTTGTTCCTATGTCATATTAAACTTATCCAGGAAATGTGTTAGTAAGCTTGCAAATGGTTGGCCTTTTAACAAATGTCCTGATCTTGTATAATAAAATGTGGTATGGAGTGACAATGGGAATTAGCCGTTCTTGATGTCTTTTAGCTCACCTGCGCATGCAGTGTTCATGGTGAGCTTTTGTAATGAATTGAAATTATTTGTATGCCCCCAAAGAAGGGCATATAGTGATCTGACCTTCCGTCTGTCTGTCTTTCCGTCACACTTTGCGTTTAGGTTTTGCGTTAATGTTTCGAAAAATGCTCATAACTTCTATGTCGCTTCAGATAGCAACTTGATATTTGGCATGCATGTGTATCACATGGAGCTGCACATTTTGAGTGGTTAAAGGTCAAGGTCATCCTTCAAGGTCAAATGTCAAATATATGGCGTCTGTCCGTCCGAAAACTTTAACATTGGCCATTACTTTTTCAATATTGAAGATAGCAACTTGATATTTGGCATGCATGTGCATCTCACGGAGCTGCACATTTTGAGTGGTAAAAGGTGAAGGTGAAGGTCATCCTTCAAGGTCAAATGTCTAATATATTGCGTCTGTCCGTCCGTCCAAAAACTTTAACATTGGCCATAACTTTTTCACCAGTGCTCCAGATAACATGCGTAAAGGCGTTAAAACGAACTAAATGTCTTAAATAATGATTTAGATTTAAAATCTTTGCGTTAAGTTACGCATTGAAAAAATAAAAGACGAATTCAAAATTTTCGAATGAGCGTAAAACTTCCAGTAGCAAATTATATACGGTAAACATTTCATCCCGGTTCTGACTCGTCTAGGCGCTCAATTAAAACTACAACTTTAAGTCAACGTCACTCAAGCTTTTGCTGTGAGGAAGAGCCACACCTAAGAACGGTATAAAGGCCAAAGGGTTTCGATTCTGTTCTCCTAGTATTGCAGACGAGTCATTACTGTTTATTGTACCTTTTAAATTACCCTTATCGTTATTTTTATACACAAGTCATATACTGTATACCTATTCAAAATGTCATTAAAATTAAATATTAAATATACTTTTTGATATGACTTGAACGGCGACCAAAAGGCCGTTATGACCTAAGCCGAAGTGTCAGTGACCGTTTTACATAAAAAATAAAAATGGCCGACCGAAGCGTGGAAGGCAAAAAAGCCATTTCAGTGTCAAAAGCCCAGGCTGCATGCATTCTTTCAATTTGATTCAAATACTCAAAGCATGGTTTCGTCAATAATTGATGAATTTATATGCTCTTGCGGAAATGACTCAATTTGTTGATGTGTCAAAAACAATGAATAAACAATTATTTTTTAATATATTGTTAAGAATAAATTTTATAAATAGACGTAAAATAAGAATTAAGTTTTAAAATAGGGAGTAAATAAGAATTAGACCAAAATTTTATCTGGAGCTCTGTTTTTCACTATTGAAGATAGCAACTTGATATTTGGCATGCATGTGTATCTCATGGAGTCATGGAGCTGAACATTTTGAGTGGTAGAAGGTCAAGGTCATCCTTCAAGGTCAAAGATAAAAAAAAAAAATCATTCAAAGCGGCGTTCTCATAAAGCTGCACATTGTGAGTGGTGGAGGTTCAAGGTCATACTTCAAGGTCAAAGGTAAAATTTTTTGCTTCAAAGCGGTGTTCTCATGAAGCTGCACATTTTGAGTGGTGGAAGTTCAAGGTCAAGGTCATCCTTCAAGGTCAAAGGTCAACAATTTTTTATTTTGTATTTCTAAGCGGCGCAATAAGGGGCATTGTGTTTCTGACGAACACATCTCTTGTTTATTCTACGCTTATTTAACTTAAAAGTTCTATAAAACAATTAATTGTGAATTTCCTTTTAATTTTTTAGAACTACCTAATGAACGTGGTCCACAAGCACCTGTTTGCTACCATCACCAACTGCATGAAGAGCAATGACTCAAATCTGAACAAAAAGAACCCTTTCTTGGTGGACACGCGTCTAGAACACCTGCATGTGCGCGCAGAGTATGAGGAGAATTTGCCGGGCTCGCAGAAAGAGCTGTCCAAGCTAAATGACTTCAGTACGCCTCTCAAACGTCTACAGTGCCTCAAACGTGTCGTGACGCTTTGTACAAGGCTTGTGGAAGCTGCAAAAAGTGACAACAGTAAGAGAGATGGAGGATATTTATTGGATTTGGTGGAATTTCGATTTTAATTCACAAGTGAAACTTGCAGCCACAAGGGAAAGAATACTGTTATATGATCACAAGTCAATTTAAATCAATATTCCATGAAATCCAACACATTTTCTTTTTAATTAATGCTTTGAAGTGATTATTTTTGTATATTTGCCATTCCGGACAATCTATTTCCTTTTATGGCGCCCCGATTACATTACATGTTAGCTAGAGGGTAGCTAATCCGTATGTTGTTATACACATTCAACAGAGAGTAGCCGCCCTTGGTAAAATTTTGGGTCACAATGGGGAAACCAAACATATCTAAAAAGTATTTCCAGTAAAGCAATTAAAATTATCGATAATTTTCACTGTTTGAAACAGTGACTTATCAGTTTTAATTCACTGATATATCTCTATAAACCAACAGAAAGCATAAAATAAATTTTAACATTTCCAGCTTTAGCAAAAATTAAGGAGCAAACTTGTCACTATTTATGGTCTTTACAAGTGTCTGTTGATGATGTATACTATACGAGACTATAAGGCAAACCGCTATTTGTTTTAAAAAAATCCACTGGAAATTGAAAATGTGCATAAACCATATAAGAACAAAAAATTGTTATGTTTTGTAATGAATGCCTAAAATTCATTACCTTTTCAAACTTTAATGGAGGTGATCTTTATTTTTCTTGAGACATGTATACAGATATTAGTTGGAGATTTTTGAGTTCCCTATTCACTGTATCAATTTTACCACTGTCTTACGTCTGTGGTAGTTTGCTTTCAAAATTCTTGAGACATAAGATTTTCCTTGAATACCGAAGTCTTTATAGAAATTGTATTTTGGAATATCCATGGTTTGTTTGTTTGTTTTTTGTTTTTTTTACCGGTTTACATAAGTTATTCTAAATTTACTGTTTACTGTTTATTCTACAAAAGTTTTTTGTTTAATATTTATCAACATTGAAAATATTCTGGTAATATGTTTGAATATATTGTGTACATAGTGGTTCTTATCACTCTTATGTTTAATGATGGCGACAGATGACCTTCTTCGTGTTAATCTACCTAATAATACACTCTCCTATTCCAAAATGGTTAGTACCAATATAATTGAAGTGTGTTATTAGCTCGGCTGTTTTCGGAGACACGAGGTATTGTCATAGCCAGCTTGTCGTGCGCCGTCAGGCGTCCGCTGTCCACGTCGTGCTAAAAACTTACCTTTGCCTCTTAAATCAAAGTGCTTCCACCTACAACTTTGAAACTTCATATGATGATGCACCTTGATGAGTTCTACATGCCACACCCATTGTTGGGTCACTAGGTTAAAGGTCAAGGTCACTGTGACCTTTCAAAAAAATTCTGACAAGCTTTAATTAATTCAAAACTGCACCCGCAGCCGAGCTTTAGTTTAGTTTAAACCTATTTATTTTAGCTCGATTGCATAGAAAGTAATTCCTACTTATTTGAAATGCTCTCGAGTCCGTTTCCTGGGCCTAGAACCAGTACTTGTACAGTTCAGCCGAGCTTTGGCACCCGTTATGCAGTGCTCTTGTTCTGTATTGTACTTTAAATGAATATTGTACGTTCAATTAATACATCAAACATGTTATATAAATATATTTATGTGAAATACAACAATTTTTTTAGATTATTTATGAAATTTAAATGTGTATCTCAAAATTAGATGTGAACGAATCACATACCAGTAAACCTTTAACAAATTTAACTGCAACCATCTCGAGGGCAAATTTTAATATTTCTCAGATTTGTGGACCGTGAATTGGGCTCATGTATTAAGTTAATAATGTGAGTTGGAGTTGATAATTTACTATTAAGTTTATCATCAACATCATCATCATTAAACATTGTCATAATTATCAACATCATCAATGTGTATTAAATGGAATGGATGTTGACAGGTTTGCAAATTTGACGTACATGAAGCATTTTATTTTTACAAAGGTCGCAGAATCAGATGAATTTAGTTGAGTGTTGTCAAAAATTTCAATCATAAAATAAATCTGTTTTTTTATATATTGTTTTATATCTATGTCTTCCGTCAGTCATCGACATTCACTATGTAAACACAATTGAAGCCTTTTTCATTGCTCCAAATTCAGGCAAATTAATTGGTGAGAACATTTATCTCAATAATATCTTCTGAAACATTCCATGAAAGCGGAAAGTATTGTTCTTGATTAGCCTGTGTAGACTGCACAGGCAAATATGGGACTACCATTTGCGCTAATGAAGCCCGGTATACCCAGAGCGTGTCTCTTGTGTTAAACAAGTCTCTTTTTCTTGTCAGCTCTCCATTTGGCCGCACTATATGTCCAGGTGACTCTTGTGTTAAACAAATCTCTTTTTCTTGTCAGCTCTCCATTTGGCCGCACTATATGTCCAGGTGACTATTGTGTTAAACAAATCTCTTTTTCTTGTCAGCTCTTCATTTGGCCGCACTATATGTCCAAGCAGGACTAATAGATATTTTATCCAAGAACGGTTGCCTTGCCGATGCCTCCGATGTCCTGGGTCGCACTCCACTGCATATGGCGGCATTGAAGGGACATCAAAACATCATTGTGAGTAAAATGTGTGTGTTTTATCCACGTTCTAGGCAAACCAGACTTATTGCAAGTGCGTCAAATGTCATCTAAGATTGACCTGTGCAGTCTGCACAGGCTATTCTGGGACAACACTTACCACAGGTCTGCACAGGCTAATCTGGGACAACACTTACCACTGGTCTGCACAGGCTAATCTAGGACAACACTTACACTATAGACTAGAGTTTCGTTCAGGGGAGCCTTCCTTTTTTTAAGAAAAATTCAATCAAAGCGGAAAGTGTCGTCCTTGATTATCTGAAGCAGACTGTACTGATTAATCTGGGAAGATATTATGCACATGTATTAAGCCCAGTTTTCCTCGATGTAGACTTGTTTTATACTTTATGAGGTTTCATTCAAAAGCCTTTATTGTGTATGGGCCTACCTAACTAACTAACTTACGAGAATCACAAAATTGGTCAAAGTTTGATTTGCAAATTCAAGCATTTTTTTACAGACAGACTTAATAAGGATAAAGCATTATATTGCAGTTTAATAATTGTGTAGTCCAGCTGTAATTGTTAAATATATTTGAAAAAAATAAGGCAACAAATTGAAAGTGTTTGTTTACACAATTTAAAATGCTTGTCAAATAATGGTCAATTTTTGAACTAAAATCAGGTAGAAATTTCATGAAGTGTGTTTATTTTTAGAAATGTAAATGTTAAAGCATAACAGGGTTTTGTTTAATTCTGAAGCTCTTGCCAATCTTAGGCTAAACCCTCTCAGATTATTTGTATTCATATAATGTTCATCCAGGTTTCAATGAAACCTACGCCTAAAATGTATTTGCCCATCAATGAAAATGTGCCAAAGTTATCCCTGGGGAGCATATAATCGCCGATTTGTCCTTGTGTCCGTCCGTCCGTGCACAATTTGTGTCCGGGCTATTTCTCAGCAATTAATGACCGGAACTCAATTAAACTTTATAGGAAGCTTCACTACCAAGAGGAGATGTGCATATTATCAGCTGGTTCGGGTCGGATCATTTTTCACAGAGTTATGGCCCTTTGAAATTTTCCATTAACTGTACATATAGCGAAATTCTTGTCTGGGCTATTTCTCCGCAACTAATGACCGGAATTCAATGAAACTTTATGGGAAGCTTCACTACCAACAGGAGATGTGCATATTATCAGCCGGTTATGGTCAGATGATTTTTCACAGAGTTATTGCCCTTTGAATTTTCTTTAAACTGTACATATAGTGCAATTCTTGTCCAGGCTATTTTTCCCCAAGTACTGACTAGAATTCAATGAAGCTTTACGGGAAGCTTAACTACCTTGAGGAGATGCGCATGTTGTTTGTGGGTTCTGGTTAGATGAGTTATTTAGAGAGTTATGGCCCTTTGACATTTTTAAGTTGCTAAACCATCCATCGTATTATTTTGTCCAAAGTTATGCCCCTCAAGACGTTTCATTTTATCTGAATACAAAATGCAATATTGTGACAAAAATAACCTTTGGGGAGCATCACCCGTCTCCGACGGTTTCTTGTTATAACATTATTGAAGACTAGAGCCCCATCTCAGAGCCTTACTAAAACTATGAAAGCATGATTTGGGCGATGCTCTGTGATTAAGGGGTTTCATGCATGTGCGTAAAGTGTCGTCCCAGGTTAGCCTGTGCGCACAGTCTAATCAGGAATGACACTTTCCGCTTAAACTAGACTTTTGCTAAGAAGAGACTTTCTTAACAAAGACACATCATACATATTGATGACTACCAATGCGTTAAAATACTTATCTTTGTGGTGAAAGGTTAGATAGGCTTCACACCTGTGAATGCATCTCTTGTTCTTATAACATACGTATCTTAGTAACTAATAACGTATCTTAGTGGTAAAGGGTTAGAAAGGCTTCACACCTGTGAAGGCATCTCTTGTACTTATAACTTTTTTGTATTTTTAGTTACTCTTGGTTCATTTTGGGGGTTAAGTGCGAGCCATAGACAATGAAGGAAACATTCCACTGCATTTATGTGCCTTAAATGGACATGAGGAAGTAAATAAAGGCATTTAACAAATAATGTTCAACATGTCGAAATACCTAATGATGCATAGTTCGGTAATGTAGTAGTTATTCAGGGTTATAAACTAACATATTGTTCATTGCTAAATTCATCAATACTTTTTGTACTGTTATCTTAATGTTAAGTATTTTATTTGTCATGCATATTGTTTCAATAATTATTTAAAAGTAAAAAAAAAAGCAATACAAATTGGGGCGTAATACATATGTATGAAGCGTCGTAGATTAGCCTGTGCCATCTGCACGGGCTAATCAGGGACCACGCTGTCCCTTTTTATGTTATTGTTCTAAAGGAAATATCTTAGCAAAACGCCAGTTGACGCGGAGATTGCAAAGGATCATCTGGGACAACACTTAACTGGGACAACACTTTACTGGGACAACACTTTACTGGGACCACACTTAACTGGGACAACACTTAATGCAGATGCATTAAGCCCTGTTTTCCCAGAGCGCTGCTATTTTTTTTAATCTTTCCACATTTACGTCCATATCAGTGAAAGCCATTCTGTTCTTGGACAGCCTAAGGAGTCGTGTTGACGTTAACGCGGGCAATGATATAGGAGAGACTCCACTGCACTTGGCTGCTAAGTGGGGATATGGTGAGTGATATAGGAGAGACTCCACTGCACTTGGCTGCTAAGTGGGGATATGGTAAGTGATATGGGAGAGATTCCACTGCACTTGGCTGCTAAGTGGGGATATGGTAAGTGATATGGGAGAGATTCCACTGCACTTGACTGCTAAGTGGGGATATGGTAAGTGATATGGGAGAGACTCCACTGCACTTTGCTGCTAAGTGGGGATATGGTAAGTAATATAGGAGAGACTCCATTGCACTTGGCTGCTAAGTGGGGATATGGTGAGTGATAAAGGAGAGACTCCACTGCACTTGGCTGCTGAGTGGGGATATGGTGAGTGATATAGGAGAGACTCCACTGCACTTGGCTGCTAAGTGGGGATATGGTAAGTGATATAGGAGAGACTCCACTGCACTTGGCTGCTAAGTGGGGATATGGTAGGTGATATGGGAGAGACTCCACTGCACTTGTCTGCGAAGTGGGGATATGGTAAGTGATAAAGGAGAGACTCCACTGCACTTGGCTGCTAAGTGGGGATATGGTGAGTGATATGGGAGAGACTCCACTGCACTTGTCTGCTAATGTTGGGATATGGTAAGTGTTGGAGAAGATATGGCGTAAAATAGCATGTTGCGTAGCCTTGCTCCATGTTTCTTCTCCTCATTTTGCATGCTTTTTAGGTACACACAATACTTCTGAACATGTTTAGCTCACCTGAGCACAATGTGCTCATGGTGAGCTTTTGTGATGGCCTTTTGTATGTCGTGTGTTCTGCGGCGTCAACATTTGCCTTGTTAACACTCTAGAGGCCATATTTATTGCCAATCTTCATGAAATCCGGTCAGAAGATTGGTCTCAATGATATATTGTATGAGTTCGAAAATGGTAACGTTTGCTTTAAAAACACAGTTTCTAAGAGGCGGCGTATTTTTCAATATATGGCTAAATATGGCTTTAGTAAAACCTTGTGAACACGCTAGAGGCCACATTTGTTGTCCGATCTTCATGAAAATTTGTCCGAAGATTCATCCCAATGTTATCTTGGACGAAAATGATGCCGATTGATTGAAAAACATTGCCGCCAAGGGGGCGGGGCATCTTATGACCCCTGATCGATAGATCGGGGGTATATTGTTTTTGGCATGTCTTTCTTTCTTTCTGTCTGTCATTCTGTCCCAAAACTTTAACCTTACAGTAAAGTTTTGCAATAACTTTTGAAATATTGAACATAACAACTTGATATTTGGCATGCACGTTCATCTCATGCAGCTGCACATTTTGAGTGGTGAAAAGTCAAGGTCATCCTTCAAGGTCAAAGGTAAAAAAATTAAATATTGAATATAGTAAAGTTTTGCAATAACTTTTGAAATATTGAACATAGCAACTTGATATTTGGAATGTATATGTATCTCATGGAGCTGAACATTTTGAGTGGTGAAAGGTCAAGGTCATCCTTCAAGGTCAAAGGTCAAAAATTTAAAACTTTAATATAGTAAAGTTTTTCAATGACTTGAAATATTTAACATAGCAACTTGATATTTAACATGCATGTGTATCTCATGAAGCTGCACATTTTCAGTGGTGAAAGGTCAAGGTCATCATCCAAGGTCAAAGGTAAAAAAGCGGTGCATTAGGGGGCATTGTTTTTCTGACAAACACATCTCTTGTTCATAATATAGCTATAATAAAGCCTTGTTAACACTCTAGAGGCCAAATTTATTGTATGATCATCATGAAACTTGGTCAGAAGATTTGTCCTAATGATACATTGGCCAATGTTTAAAATGGTTGTGATTGCTTGAAAAACATGGCCTCCAGGGGGCGGGGCATATTTCCTTATATGGCTGTATATGAATTAAGAAAAACCTTGTTAACACTCTAGTGGTCAAATTTATTGCCCGATTTTCATGAAATGTGCAAAGAAGATTCATCATAATGATATCTTGTATGAGTTCGAAAATGGTTCGGGTTGGTTGCAAAACATGGCCAAAAGGAGGCGGGGCATTTTTTCCTTATATGGATATTGCAAAACCTTGTTAACACTCTAGAGGCCACATTTATTTCCGATCATCATGAAACTTGGTCAGAACATTTGTCCTAATGATATCTTAGATGAGTTGAAAAATAGTTCACGTTGGTAAAAAAACGCAGGCAATAAGGGAGCGGGGCATTTTTCCTAATATGGCTTTATGGCTTCAGTAAAACCTTATTTACACTCTAGAGGCTAGTCAGGCCACATTTATTGTCTGATTTTCATGAAGCTTGGTCAGAAGATTTGTCGTAACGATATCTTAGATGAGTTGAACAATTCTTGCAGTTGATTGAAAAATATGGTCACCAGGGGGGCGGGCATTTTTTCCTATATGGCTATTATCAAAATTTGTTAACACTCTTAAAGTCACATTTATTTCCAATCTTCACGAAACTTTGTCAGCACATTTTATTTTAATTATATCATTGATGTGTGCTAAAATTGTTCTGGTATGTTGAAAAACGTGACCGCCAGGGTGTTAATTATGCATGAACGTTGGTAAGATCATTTAATCAAATGACATCAAAGGGCTGCACATAAAAGGTCAGTTCCTTTCAGGCCCTCTTGTTTTTAATTTAATGTTGTGTTTTTTTCAAATGCAAGTTTTGTGTCTATGCTTCAGCAACTCATTAACAAGTGAAAGACAAAGACATTTCTCAGATTAAACAACTTATAAGAGAAAGACTCAAATCATCTGTGTGCTTTGGAATCGATTGGTCCTAAAATCCTTTATACAACCATTTTCCATCTACCTCTGATTAAAAAAGGCAGTTGTTGTCAGTTACTGGCATAAGTGTGGGTATCTAATATTTGTAAAACAGCTATCCCAGGATAACATACGCAAACAAAACAAGATTGCTTACAATCCTCCCCCCATCTGTAGTACCGGATGGGCAGGTGTCAAGAATATTTTGAAATATTTATTGTATATTTTAAGTACTGGAAATACGGTTTGAGATTTATATGCATGATTCTGATTATAATTAAGAGATAGATAGGTTTATGCAAGATAAAGCACACACAAAATTGTCGAATTCTGCTACTTTTTTATTGGCACGATTTAAACACAACACATTTGTCAAAATCTGCTAGTTTTGTATTGGCAGGATTTGCTGAAGAATTAATACATTATTGTTGACACTAATAGGTAAAAATCTTACAAGATTAATTACTTGTTTAGCTCACCTGAGAACATCGTACTCATGGTGAGCTTTTGTGAACACCTTTTGTATTTCGTCAACATTTTGCTTTGTTTACACTCTAAACTGGTAAGAAAATTTGTTCTAATGATATTTCGGCTGAGTTCTAAAATGGTTCCGATTCGTTAAAAACGCATGGCCGCCAGTGGGTGGGGCAATTTTGCTTATTTGAATATAGTGAAACCTTGTTAACACTCTAGAAGTCACATGTGTAGTCCAATCTTAATGACACATTTTTACGTATGATATCTCGTCTGAGTTTGAAAATGGTTCCGGTCAGTTGAAAAACATGGCCGCCAGGGGAGTGGCAGTTTTCCTTATATGGCTATAGTAAAGACTTATTAACACTCTAAAAGTCATTTATAAAGTTCACTTTTCATGAAACTTGGTCAGAACATTTGTTCTTATGATATCATGGTCTGCTCATAACAAGTAAGTTCCTTTGTATCACAGATGAGCGACTTTGGGTCCTTCAGGCCCACTTGTCTGATCTACATGTACTTTACCTGTCTTAATCTATATTTCATTGTTGTTCTTTTTGTTCTCGCCTCAGAGTAAGGAGTACAATGGATTCCTGTATGATGAAATGCAGGGCGTTGCCCTAGTAAGCTCTACCCTCCTGGCTATGGACAAGAAACAGAAACCCTTCACTAGACGACCCTGCATTGCTACGTTAAAGGTTGTGTAGTCTTCTATGAAAGTATGCACCACCTTTAATTGCTTACTTGAAGTGTTGACTTGTTTTTGGGCAAAGAGTTTCATGTTACTTTAGTTTAAACCTATTTTGTTTAGTTGTATTGCTTTTGGGTCTTTTCCTGGATAGAACCAGTTCTTGGTGTCTTTGGAGGAGACCGTTAGAACGTTCGCACGCTGGGGAGATCTTAAGTTGGCTTTTACAAAATGACATTCAACTACAAAATGACTGGCTTGACTACAACTTTGCTACGTCAACTGCAAACTGATTTACTCAACTAAAGGCTTACTAAGCTACAAATTGACTGGCTTGACTACAACTTTGCTATGTCAACTGCAAACTGATTTACTAAACTTAAGGCTTACTAAGCTACAAAATGACTGGCTTGACTACAACTTTGCTACGTCAACTGCAACTGATTTACTCAACTAAAGGCTTACTAAGCTACACAATGACTGGCTTGACTACAACTTTGCTACGTCAACTGCAAACTTATTTACTCAACTAAAGGCTTACTATGCTACAAAATGACTTTCTCAACTGTATTTTGTTTCTGAACTAAAACATAAGTTCAAGTGAAACATGAATAGCTCAATCAAAATTGACTAACTCTGCTACAAAATTACTTACTTAACCACAACATGCTTTACTTCATTACACAATGTTTTACTCAACAACACAATGACTCACTAATTTTACAACATGACTAGCTCATCTACAAAATGACTTATTTAGCTTCAAAATTGCCTACGCAACTACAAACTTACTAATAACTCAACTACATTCTTATTAGGTCAACTACTGAATTTCTCACTAAGCTACAAAATTACCTACACAACTACATAATTACTAGCTCAACTACATTATTACAAGGTCAACTACAGAATGACTTGCTCCACTACAAAATTACCATTTCTTCTACAAAAGGACTCAAACATTCTTAAATGACAAAATCAACTACAAAATGACTCAACTTGAAAATATTCAAGTGATATGATACAATGAAATGACTGACCTATTTACATTTGTATTTCTAAGACAAAATACTTTTTATTTTAGGCAAAGAACTGTTTTGATTTAAATTTTGCTGCATCCTATGGGCACGATGGTTTGTCAGGGTCCCTGGTAAATTGATTGCGTTATTACATGGTAGAAACTTTTACAATGAAATCTAAAAATAATATGGTATAAAATAATTCAACAGATCAGCGGTTTTGACTGCGCACTGGTAAGTGTACATCTGAAGGCAACCGGTCTGGAGAATGAGGACATCGGTCGACTGCAGGCAGAGATTGACAATATCCCCAACCTTATAGAGGCCATTAGGACCGCTTTGCCAGGTATAGAGCAATTTTTATGAGGCGTTTTGTTTGAGGCAAAACAATATTTAGTTCACCAGAGTAATAGACCTGGACCAAACATTGCCCTTACCTCTTCTCAACAATTACTACATCCCACATCCAACTTTCTGAATTCTGCCTCTTCTTTTTATGACCCCCTTCGAAGAAGAGGGGGTATATTGTTTTGCACATGTCGGTCGGTCCGTCGGTCGGTCGGTCCGACCACCAGATGGTTACTGGATGATAACTCAAGAATAGTTATGCCTAGGATCACGAAACTTCATAGGTACATTTATAATGACCAGCAGATGACCCCTATTGATTTTCAGGTCACTAGGTCAAAGGTCAAGGTCACAGTGACTTGAAATTGTAAAATGGTTTCCGGATGATAACTCAAGAATGCTTAAGCCTAGGATCATGAAACTTCATAGGTACATTGATCATGACTGGCAAATGACTCTATTGATTTTCAGGTCACTATGTGAAAGGTCAAGGTCACATTGACTCGAAACAATAAAATAGTTTCCGGATGATAAATCAAGAATGCTTACGCTTAGGATCATGAAACTTCATAGGTAAATTGATCATGACTGGCAGATGATCCCTATTGATTTTCAGGTCAATAGATCAAAGGTCTAGGTCACAGTGACTCGAAACAGTAAAATGGTTTGCCGATGATAACTCAAGAATGCTTACGTCTAGGATCATGAATCTTCATAGGTACATTGATCATGACTGGCAGATGACCCCTATTGATTTTCAGGTCACTAGGTAAAAGGTCAAGGTCACTGTGACTCAAAACAGTAAAATGGTTTCGGATGATAACTCAAGAATTCTTACGCCTAGGATCATGAAACTTCATAGGTAGATTGATAATGACTGGCAGATGACTCCTATTTACTTTCAGGTCACTAGGTCATAGGTCTAGGTCACAGTGGCTCGAAATAGTAAAATGGTTTCTGGATGATAACTCAAGAATGCTTACGGCTAGGATCATGAATCTTCATAGGTACATTGATCATGACTGGCAGATGACCCCTATTGATTTTCAGGTCACTAGGTAAAAGGTCAAGGTCACTGTGACTCAAAACAGTAAAATGGTTTCCGGATGATAACTCAAGAATTCTTACGCCTAGGATCATGAAACTTCATAGGTAGATTGATAATGACTGGCAGATGACTCCTATTTACTTTCAGGTCACTAGGTCATAGGTCTAGGTCACAGTGGCTCGAAATAGTAAAATGGTTTCTGGATGATAACTCAAGAATGCTTACGGCTAGGATCATGAATCTTCATAGGTACATTGATTATGACTGGCAGATGACCCCTATTGATTTTCAGGTCACTAGGTCAAAGGTAAAGTTCACAGTGAGTTTCCTGATGATAACTCAAGAATAATTAGGCTTAGGATCATGAAACTTCATAGGTACATTGGTCATAACTGGCAGATGACCCCTATTGATTTTCAGGTCACTAGGTCAAAGGTCAAGGTCACAGTGACAAAAAAACGTATTCACACAATGGCTGCCACTACAACTGACGGCCCATATGGGGGACATGCATGTTTTACAAACAGCCCTTGTTTCATATATAAACAACGTCTGTTGAATATTTATATTCCACTAAAATCAGTCTAAAATTAATGCTTAACAAACAATAACAGTTGCACAGATTATACGTTGAATACTCGATTCCATATTACTACATAAACATATCCTTTAATTTGCATTTCATGGATTTGCTGCTTTATCAGTACTAAGTGCACACAATTTAGCCATTAACTGACAGCTACCTTACTTGAAGCTCCGGAAGGAAAGAATGGCAGCTTAAAGGATTTAAAGACTAGTTCCAACACAAGTTATGTGAGCGGGCCGGGAAACACACTGTCGATCCTCGGGTTAGTTGTCCTGTTCTCTACCAACCTAGCTAGCTGGCCTGACAAATATAACTTGTAAATATTCATACAACTACAATATTTAAATTTCCTTCTGTCATTGCAGGGGAAAATGATATTATGCTGCTTGGTGACTTTAACCTGTCTCCAGATACCAAAGGTTAGTTTCTTGATTTTTATTATGGAACTAAAGAAAATTAATAAATAATATGATGTGCCCCCCTTCAAAGAAGAAGGGTTATATTGTTTTCTGGATGTGGTCGGTCTGTCTGTTGGAGGACCAGTTCATTTCTGATCAATAACTCGTAAAAAAATGGACAGATTGGCTTTATACTTCACATGTGCATTGGCCTTTGACAGTAGATGACCCCTATTGAAATTGGGGTCACTAGGTTAAAGATCAAGGTCACTATCACACTTATATTGTTTTGCTGGATGTCAGTCGGTTTGTCTGTCGGGAGACCAGTTCGTTTCCGATCAATAACTCGTCAATGAATGGACCGATTGGCTTGATACTTCATACGTGCATTGGCCTTTGACAGTAGATGACCCCTATTGAAATTGGAGTCACGAGGTGAAAGGTAAAGGTCACTATCACACTAAGTGTAAAATTCATTTCCCATCAATAACTCCTAAACGAATCGACTGATTGGCTTGATACTTCCTGTGTGCATTGGCCTTGGACAGTATATTACCCCTATTTAAATTGGGGTCACAAGGTCAAAGGCCAAGGTCACTGTCAGTTATTATATGATATCATTCTGAAGAGTGTGTTGAGCAACTCCACACTGGTCTAGATGTAAGCCGTTAGAGTTATTGGCTGTCAGGTCCTGCTCCTGGAATGGCTCGATCCATCTCTTCTTCTGCACTTCGTTGTCTGCTATCACTCCTCATATCGTGTCCATTACTGGCGTCTCTGATTTGACATATTTACATGCTATTCTCTTGGTGATAGAGTACAGGCCCTTGTTTTTTTTGTTGCATGCTTTCTTTTCCGTAATGCTTCCTTTACGAGCGTCTTTAGGTAGATCTGATTGGCTTCTCATATGCGTCGCTTGACATTCCTTTTTGTGTATGTGTGCTCTTCTTGTGCTTTTGCTTTTTCTGCTCTTGTTCCGCTGCAGTTGGCCCTAGTTTCTTTTTCTTCTTTGTTTCAATGTTATGTAGTGTTGGCCCTAGTTTCTTTTTCTTCAATGTTTCAATGTTATGTAGTGTTGGCCCTAGTTTCTTTTTCTTCAATGTTTCAATGTTATGTAGTGTTGGCCCTAGTTTCTTTTTCTTCTTTGTTTCAATGTTATGTAGTGTTGGCCCTAGTTTCTTTTTCTTCTTTGTTTCAATGTTATGTAGTGTTGGCCCTAGTTTCTTTTTCTTCTTTGTTTCAATGTTATGTAGTGTTGGCCCTAGTTTCTTTTTCTTCTTTGTTTCAATGTTATGTAGTGTTGGCCCTAGTTTCTCTTTCTTCTTTGTTTCAATGTTATGTAGTGTTGGCCCTAGTTTCTTTTTCTTCTTTGTTTCAATGTTATGTAGTGTTGGCCCTAGTTTCTTTTTCTTCTTTGTTTCAATGATATGTAGTGTTTTTGCTGGTAGCCATTTGGGTGTACAACTATGGTACATCTTTGGAGCAAGTACTTGTTGGCATCTTTAAGGCACTGCTTCTTTCACTTGCTGCCACTTTTGCTGTTCTCTTCTTCAAGCAGCTCCTTAAAGATCTGAAAATTGTTGGATAGAGTGACCATAAACTTTTCTTTTTTTATCCAGTTGTCTTTTAGCATAGTGGTGTTGTAACGCTGGTGTTTGCTTGACTCCCCTGTCTATCTCTTCTTTTGCTTCAGTTTCAATTGAGTCACAAGGAGAAGATGGTCCGAATCGACATCTACTCATCACTTGATGGGTACATACTAGGGCTGCAACAATATACCGGTATATCGGTATATATCGCAATACGCAATCCGCATATTGTATTGCGATATGATTTTCATCATACCGGTACGAAAATTTTACAAAAATTCACTCATATTTCGTCCAGAAAAGCCATCCGAAATAATGATAAAAAGGTAAACAAAACAAAGCAGTGTAAATTATTTTTTACATAAAAATAGCATTCTAAAAAGTGTATTATATGGAGAAGTGTTGTTACATCCATGGGAGCATTCATTCGATGCTTTTGAACAGATTATCGTTGAATTAATTGCGCACAGCTGTAAATGTTTCGTTCGATTCTGATTTGAGCATTATTTGTAATCCGAATTCCGGAAACACGCTTCCAAATTTGAATGCTAACGCGACAATAAAAAATTATAGTGTCAAATAAAAAGTGCTTTATCCTTTGTCTCAATAAAAAGCGCGCGAAAATTATACAGACATGTAGAACGTCGCATGGAAAGTATGGGTGTATTTTGTGTTGTATAAAAACGGGAACATCACGTCAGCTGAATTACGCGTGTTCAGTGGGAAAAACGCCCCGGTTGGACGTTATTTCATCACATCTTTAAAAAGTAACAATTTCAAAAATGTATTTGATACTTAAGAAAATTTGCGAATGTTCGTGTTTCTTATTATTCTTGAGCACATTTATAGTAAATATTTACCAGAATTTGCTTTAAAATTGGAATTTATGGGATTATCGGGTAATTTGCAAGTTATAATTTTGGTACAAGTTAGCAATATATTGCGATACATTGTATATTGCAATACGGGTTTTTGAACTAACAATATATTGCAATACGGTTTGTGGCGTATTGTTGCAGCACTATAAAAAACATCATCAATAAGATGAGCACAATACATTGATGCCAGTTTTGAAATTTGATTATGAAAACATAGAACAAAAATAAATAATTATTATTATTGTCAAGTAAATGTATTTGACAAGGTCATTAAACAAGAGCTGTCAGTGGACAGCACGCTCGACTATTCGAGTGCTTGACAGTATAACGTAAGCCATCATGGGGAAATTGTTCGTATTCAATAATTTATTAGACGATCTTTCAAAAATAAAAAAAAGGAACAATTTTTTTTTTTTGGGGGGGGGGGGGGGCGGGGGTAGAGGGGGGGGTAGTGGGGGTGAGAGGGGGGTATAATGTGTGGTGGGGTAATTTATTAGATGCAGGGCTCGAATTTAACTTTTCTTTCTACTAGCAAAACATTGCAAGCAGCTTAAATACCAGCTCGCAAAATCAAAAACATTCTCGCAAATTTTGCTGGAAACATAAATAAAAGAAAGTTTGGACATTAGTTTAGTACTATTAAAACTAAATAAAATATGACATCAACCACAAGCTTTGGTGTTATATATGAAGTTCTTTTTCCCACTTTTTCACTGTTTTCGTGGAAGAATTTAATTTCAGTTTTTTTTCCTCTCAACTCAACTGTTAACTTTGCTTTATATTTCGTATTGTTATTTCAATCTGTGGGAAAAAAAGAAATTAGTTATTTTTCGCTTCGACGACATGACTGTTCAGGTTTTTTGTCTTTTATAGAGAACATGTATGGATAAACGACTGTTTCATGTTCTTTGTACCAATACCATCCGCATATATGTACTATAAGTATACCAGTCTACATACAAGGTGCGAGCTTCCGCATATGGGTATTCAGACATTCTATTAATTCACAACGTCGAGCGCATTTAGCAATATAACTTTTTTTTCACTATTTCTTCACTCGCAAAAAAATTCTAGTGGCTTAAAACTTAACTCGCAATCGGTATTTTTCACTCGCATTTTGCGAGTGTGCAAGTGTTAATTTCGAGCCATGAGATGATGTTAAAAAAAATGGGGGGGGGGTAGGGGGGTGAGAGAGGGGAATGTGGAATGTGGTTATTTATTAGATGATGGTTAAAAAAAATTAACAAGAGGGCCATGATGGCCCTGTATCGCTCCACTGTTTCTTCTTTGCGAAAAAAACGTGTAATGCGCATGGGTTAAAATGTACTCAAGCATGTGACTTTCTCTTTCTGTCCCTCGTCCCACTGTGTGCATAAAGATAGAATGGTGAGCATTTTTGTATATGGAAAAAGTTACTACCGTGTTAACTAAACAGACAAAAAAGCCCGGGAATTGTTGCACAGGTCCTTTGCTTATAACGTAGGTACATTTATCTCTCCAAAAGATATTGTCGTTCTTTCTATTTCACATATTTTTAGATGCTGAAGATCAAATCTCCGCATTTGATTTGATACAGATTCACAAGACCCATAGGAATCAAAATGCCTTAACCCTTTACCAAACAACACATTTTGGACTTTCCCAATTTGAAAGAGGTTGCAGACGTCAATTGAATTAAAATGGAATATGAAGGAAATGATTAGGTAGGGTAGAAATAATTGTGATAAAAGGAGAAATTGCTCATCAACCCACACATCCCTAAGACCAACAGGCCTGAGAATATTATGATAACCTAAAGATTATTTCTTTATATTTATAAATGTATTTAATTAAGTAATACATTTGACTTCTAAGATCAATTCATAACTTGTGTTAAGAAAATTATAAAATGGTCAGAAATATATATGGATTGTTGAGCAATTGACAATCATTTCAACAATTCATTATCAGTCACTATTCACAAATGGAACAATGAATCATTAGTTATTAAAAAGCAGCATATACGATAGTTAAGAACATTGCACTTCATTAATTTCAACACCTTATCTTGGATACAAAGTTTGAGTTTACCGTGCAGTATCATATATTGACTTTCATTGAAATAATTATGTTCATGGAAGTTGTGTTTTTAAAATCAATAATATATTATTAAACTGGTTTTAACACTACAAAAAAGACATGAAATTAACATGTCATCCAAAATATTTTCATCCGGATATATGGTTACTTTCGACATATTTAAATAAAACCCGACTTTTTTCAGTTTATAAGAAAAACATTCATAACACATGTTCTTACTTCAATGCCTTTGTAAGCAGTCACCATCTGACCTAAAATGGCACTAAATGACAGGGTTTTATCTCATGTTTACAAGATGTTGATGTTGTTGTTGGTCACAGCCAAACGGCCGCAGTAATCTCCACTGGTAAACGTCATATGTTCAGTTTTGTAACCCCCGGGGCCGGGTCAAATTTGAGCCCAGGGGAATAATTTGAACAAATTTGGTAGAGGACTATTAGATATCACTACATACCAAACTTAGTAGCCCTAGGCTCTATAATTAAGTACAAGAAGATTTTTAAAGTTTGCACAAAATAGGCCTTATTTAAGCATATGTTCATTTTTGTGACCCCTGGGGCAAGGTCAAATTTGTTCCTAGGGGCATAATTTGAACAAACTAAGTAGAGAACTATTAGATGTCACTACCTACCGAATTTGGTAGAAATAGGCCCAATGGTTATGGACAAGATTTTTATAGTTTGCACAAAATGGGCCCTATATAAGCAAATGTTCAATTTTGTGACCCCTGGGGAACGGTCAAATTTGATCCCAGGGGCTTAATTTGAAAAAAACTTGGTAGAGGACTATAAGATGTCATTACATACCAAATTTGGTAGCCCTATGCCATACAGTTATGGACTAGAAGATTTTTAAAGTTTGCACAAAATAGGCCTTATATAAGCAAATTTTCGATTTTTTGACCCCCCCCCCAGGGCAGGGTCAAATTTGACCCCAGGGGCATAGTTTGAACAAACTTGGTAGAGGACTATAAAATGTCACTACATACCAAATTTGGTAGCCCTAGGCCCAATGGTTATGGACACGATTTTTTAAGTTTTCACAAAATAGGCCTTATATAAGCAAATTTTCAATTTTTTGACCCCCCGGGGCAGGGTCAAATTTGACCCCAGGGGCATAATTTGAACAAACTTGGTAGAGGACTATAAGATGTCACTACATACCAAATTTGGTAGCCCTTGGCCCAATGCTTATGGACAAGAAGATTTTTAAAGTTTACACAAAATAGGCCTTATATAAGCAAATGTTCAATTTTTTGACCTCCCGGGGCAGGGTCAAATTAGACCCCAGGGGCATAATTTGAACAAACTTGATAGAGGACAATAAGATGTCACTACATACAAAATTTGGTAGCCCTAGGCCCAATGGTTATGGACAAGAAGATTTTTAAAGTTTGCACAAAATAGGCCTTATATAAGCAAATTTTCAATTTTTTAACCCCCTGGGGCAGGGTCAAATTTGACCCCAGGGGCATAATTTGAATAAACTTGGTAGAGGACTATAAGATGTCACTACATACCAAATTTGGTAGCCCTAGGCCCAATGGTTATGGACAAGATTTTTAAAGCTTGCACAAAATAGGCCTTATATAAGCAAATTTTCAATTTTTTAACCCCCGGGCAGGGTTAAATTTGACCCCAGGGGCATAATTTGAACAAACTTGGTAGAGGACAATAAGATGTCACTACATACCAAATTTTGTAGCCCTATGCCATACGGTTATGAACAAGAAGATTTTTAAAGTTTGCACAAATAGGCCTTGTATAAGCAAATTTTCAATGTTTTGACCCCCCGGGGCAGGGTCAAATTTGACCCCAGGGGCATAATTTGAACAAACTTGGTAGAGGACTATAAGATGTCAATACATACCAAATTTAGTAGCCCTAGGCCTAATGGTTATGGACAAGAAGATTTATAAAGTTTGCACAAAATAGGCCTTATATAAGCAAATTTTCAATTTTTCGGCCCCCCGGGCAGGGTCAAATTTGACCCCAGGGGCATAATTTGAACAAATTTGAAAGAGGTTCACCACAGGAACATTCCTGAGAAATTTCATCAGATTTGGACGAGTAGTTTAGGACAAGAAAATGTTTAAAGAAAATGTTAACGCACACACGGACGCACACACGACGGACACAGGACCATGACATAAGCCCCGCTGGCCTTTGACCAGTGGAGCTAAAAAAATAAAAATTTGGGGGGGGGGGACCAGGGGTGTCAATTGGCCTAAATCTTAAATCCTGAAAATCATCCTAGAATTTGGGGGACGGAGTCAAAAGAGTTTTAATTATTCATTAAATTATGTTTCCTTTGTAAACAATATGCCAAAGGTCAATAATTTGTGTTGAAGATGACATTTTGTGACAAGAATGCTTAAAATAACCAAAACAATCCTCTGTTTTATATCAATATCAAAAATTTTCCTTGAGGGCTTAAATCCTGAATTCAGGAATAATCCTGAAAATTGACACCTCTGGGGGGAGTTGGAGGAGGGGAGGGGTTCTGGGTAGGGGCGTTGGGTATTGTTTTGGTGGAAATCCATTGTGGTATTCAGGTAGGTGTTGTTTTGTGAAAGTAATAATAAAATGTGATCATAAATAAAGAAGTTATGGCAATTTAAACAAAATGTTCAATAATCTAAGTGTAAAAGGGGCCATAATTATGTCAAAATGCTTGATCAAGTGGTCTGCTCTTGTTTATAGGTTGGAGTTATGTTGGTAAACAAGTATGCAACATATAAAAGAAATATGTCAAAGGATATAGGAAATATTTGGGGTAGTACGTGAACTTTAACATAGATTTATCAATAATACATGTATGCATATTCTAAGTATAAAAGGGGCAATAATTATGACAAAATGCTTGATAGAGTTGTCTGGTCTTGTTTATAGGTTGGGGTGATGTTAAGTATGCAAAATATGAAAGCAATATGTCAAGGGACAATGCAAATAAATGGGGTAGAACGAAAACTTTAACATTTGCTGCATATTCTAAGTGGATAAGGGGCAATTATTATGACAAAATGCTTGCTGGAGTTGCCAGCTCTTGTTTATAGGTTGGGGTCATGTTGGTAAACAAGTATGCAAAATATGAAAGCAAAATGTCAAGGGACAAAGAAAATATTTGGGGTAGTACGAAAACTTTAACATTTGCACGGAGATGCTAACGCTAACGCAGACGCCGATGCCGGGGTGAGTAGGATAGCTCCACTAAATATATTTCATATATAAAAGTCGAGCTAAAAATCTTACAAAAACAAGATCACTTGAAAATCCAACATTACATAGGCCACTTAAAGATTCAACATTATGTTCCACTTTTATTTCTTATATAAGCCATGCTCTGTGAAAAGGGGGTTTAATGAATGAGCGTAAAGTGTTGTCCCAGATTAGCCTGTGCAGTCTACACAGGCAAATCAGGGACGACACTTTCTGCCTTAACTGGATTTTTGCTAAGAAACGTTTTGTAAACGAAAAATACCATAAAAGCAGAAAGTGTAGTAACTGATTAGCCTGTGTGGACTGCACAGGCTAATCTGTAATGACACTTAAAGCACATGCATTTGGTTCAATTTTCACAGAGCACGGTTCATATCTCTTTTGCGTACCTTGCTGACCCCACAGAAGTTGATAGAACTCGTTATAACTGGTCGGCAGTCTGGAATAGTCAGGGGCAGTAGATTTGTTTGCATCGCCTGGAAAGCAACTAAGTAATTAACAAATACCATACTAATAGGTAAGTAATAACAGCAAGTGGTTTTCCAACTTTTTTCGAAACCTAAACACAGATTTCGAAACCTAAACACGGACCCTAATTTCAAGGTCAAGGTCACAGGGGTCAAAATGTGTGTGCGTATGGAAGGGCCATGTCCATATACACATGCATACCAAATATGAAGTTTATATCTCAAGGGACATACAAGTTAAAAGCATTTTTCAAAACCTAATCGCAGATTTCGAAACCTTAATGCGGACCCTAAGTTCAAGGTCACAGGGGTCAAAATTTGTGTGCGCATGGAAAGGCCTTGTCCATATACACATGCATACCAAATATGAAGGTTATATCTCAAGGGATATAGAAGTTATGGGCATTTTTTGAAACCTAAACGCAAAGTGTGACAGAAAGATGGACAGACGGACAGTCCGATCACTATATGCCCTCCTACCGGGGGCATAAAAAACAAGGGCTGTTTGTAAAACATGCATGCCCCCCATATGGGCTGTCCGTTGTAGTGGCAGCCATTGTGTGAATACGTTTTTTGTCACTGTGACCTTTAGGGCTGCAACAATACGCCAAAAACCGTATTGCAATATATTGTCAGTTCAAAAACCCGTATTGCAATATATTGCGATATATTGCTAACTTGTGTCAGAATTATAAATCACCAGCTCAATGAGCTCATCACCAAAACCAACTTAATTAAATGAACATAACCTTTCTATTGTATGTTTAAAGCATGTTTATTGCTCAGTTAACAGTTAAACTATGTAACAAACTATGTAACATAACACAATTGTTCAAAAAACTAATTTAACTTTACTTCATGTTTTTCTTAAGAAATATTAGCATGTCCACTTTGTCCGAGTCCAAGCTTGCACGCTGGGCACTTAAAATGTCCCTTGCAGTGCTGAAAACACGCTCAGAGGGGACACTCGTAGCTGGGACACACAAATACTTTCGTGCAAGCATAGCCAACAGTGGCAAACTACCTTCATGTTCTCTCCACCAAATGAGTGGGTCAAGTTCTAAACCCAATAAATCACACTTCAAATACTGAAACATCTCCTCTGTAGCTCGCTGAAGTCCTGAAGGAACTGCATTGGTAGGCTTTGAAGGTTGAACAGCCATGACATCACTCAGGAAGGATGCTAAGCCACCTGCTCTACTCAAAATCTGCTTTCCCTCACTAGGGTCAGCTAGAACTGCAAGCCAATGGAAATAATATTGTGTTATAAAAAATATAATAATGGTTATAACTTATAATATTAAAGTTTTACATCATGTGTGTGTTCTGTATCATACTATTTACATGATAATGGTGATAATAAATCATTAACACATAGTCACACATAACATTTACTAAAAAATTGAAATGATTTCAATTATTAATTTTCTGTGTGACTATATGTTGATATTTTAAATGTATTCTCTATTATTGGGATTAGCCTGTGTGGAACAAGTATTCTGATACTAAGTAACTAGTACCTAACTACTAGCTAGTAGCTATACCCTTTATCAATAAGTTTCACTGATTTTAAATAAATTACAAATACTTTATATTTTATTTAAAAAAGTATTATTAATTAATATCTAAAAACAATAAAGTGAGTGTTACTGTGTTAGTGCAACAATGTCAGTCACACTACTCACAAAAAAGTGACATTACTGATTACTGAATACATGTAACTGTTAAATGCTTTCTCAATTTTCATACCAGTGACTTTCTGTTGTGATGAGTTCGGGCTAGGGTCATCCACTACGCTAGGTACTAGACTTGCAGCACTAGAAATGACCCTGTTGCTTACAAGGAAACCATGAGCGTCTGACAAGTATGATGTTTTGCATCTAGGATCAAGCAAAGCAACCTCCTCTAGAAACATCTTCACACTGGCGCTGGAATATCTGAATAAGAAATAACACATTCCTAAATCCTAATAAGTAATAAGACATTTAATTCTGAAAACATGGGATCCGAGATAGTGATAGCATGGTTGTATAAACTTGTCTGGATTGTTTTGGTGACTTTCTCATTTATTCAATCATTCATATTTTGCTATAGTATAAAAGCCTATGCTAACTGTTCGGGATGGTGTAGTGGATGTGGTGTCCGCCAAGTAATTGGGAGTTCGTGGGTTCGATCCCTACTCGGGTAGCATTTTCAACATTTCATTATCTCCTCCATAGACAACACATACTGTTTATTCCCAGGAAAAGGACTCGATAGTGTAGATAAAAGCCAAAGGCTTTCAATGCAAAAGAGCTTCAATAAATGGGTTAAAACAAACTGTTGGGGTTTCTTATGAATATTGGAAATCAAAAGCACCAAAAAGTTAAGCTACAATGTTACCTTGGCTTCAGGTCATCAGCAATTGTCTGCTTCAGCTGTCTTATTGCTGGCGTGTCTGTGTCATTGAAAGTCAGGGCTTGTTCTACAGTACAGGCAACGTGTACTTTGACAAACGCCACACGTTGCGGTGTTCATTTTACGGTGTTCGCTTACCAAACGACCCCCGCGATGGGTATTCAGATCAAATATTCGCGGGGGCCGTTTTCCATAAGGTGGACACCGCGAATCACCGCGGACCCATCATATCTACCGCAGTGTTCATCGTGTTCGCTAGAAATAAAATAATTTAACATAATCATAGGTCGGTACCAATTTGCAGAAAGAATCTACCGTGCCTTTGAATGTTATAGGTGTCATTTCGTGTCTTAAAAATTAACAACGATTACGAACAATCACAATCGATTACCGCATACATGCAAAAATTCCTGTCTCTGTCCATTACCCGATAATCCCGAGATTTCCGATTTCATGCAAATTCTGGTCAAATTGTTGACGATAAAGGTGTGATAGAAATGCAAAAATCACAAACGTTCGCCATATCTCTAAACTATCAAATGAATTTCTGCATATATTTCTATTTTAAGATTTGATGAAATAAGCGCCCAATCAGAACAGGTGTATTCCAACATTCGTAAATCACCTGACGCCTAGTGTGCGCGTTGTGTAGAGTTCATGTTCTGTTACAAATTGTAGCCACAAATAAATACATGTATATATGCCCATGATATTTTCATTTTCTTTGTTCTGAACCATAAAAAGTGCGCAAAAATTGGCGTGGGTGTATTTATTTTTGACACAAAATCTTCGTAGCGCAGACAACATTGTGATCTTTTAATTTCAATTTAAAGTTTCGTAGTGAATTTCTTCTCAAGTACCGGGTAGCTCGCGAATGATTTGTAATTGACATTTCATCTGAATAAAATAAAAATCAAACACGCTGTAACACGCTATATTCAGATTTCATGCAACATTTACAAGTCATTTTCTGGAAATTGGGAAAAATGAAACCCAATTTTGTGAAAACAAAAAGGGCAATGGCATTGATTAACACCATAAAAGTCAATCGTATTGATCATCTAAATGCTTAGTTTTAGTTTCCGACTAAACGTACTGCCTGAGTTTAAGTACACATAAAAAATGTGCACATAATATCTACGTGTACATGAAGTATATGATTTTATTTTGTACATGTACATTTAAAACGCGTGAATGACCCTCGCAGCTAGGTGTTTACGGTGGCTGCGAGCATCGCGGTGATAGCGTGCAATCACTGCAATTTCGGGTGTTCGCCGAACACCGCGGTCAGTAGCGTGTCCGCCCCCGTGAAATGTCACCCATCGGGAAAATTGAACACCGCGGACACGCATTTTTGTCACAGTACACATTGCCTGTACTGTAACAGCTTCTTTTGAAGAGGCAAAATCAGGGACGCAGTTGGACACGATTCTTTGCAGAGACCTGTAGACACTGTTCTGAGGGGGATGAGAACAGACATTACATTTTCAGCGAGGGTCACATCTGCATCAGTTAAAGTTGTAACATCCTTTTCCTTTGAACGAATTTCTTTGCTCATGAGAGCAGCATACACTGCTGGTTGCAACTCAAGGAAACGCTCTAACATATCAACGGCAGAGTTCCATCGTGTACTGACATCTTGGATAAATTTTACTGATCGCACCCCAACTACCTTTGAACACTCTTTCAGTGCAGCGGCTGCAGTTGTGCTACGATGAAAAAAAGACACAATTCTTCTTATTTGGCCTAGCAGTCGTGACACACTGTTAATTTTCAATCCCTTTTGAGCAGCTAAATTCAGAGTGTGTGCGTTACAGCCCAAGTGATGCTGAAAGCCAACAAGTTTTGCAGCCACCGACATATTAGCAGCATTATCAGTCACCAAAGCGGAACACTCTGGCAAACCCCACTCATTGATAGCATCTTGCAAAACATTGGCAATGTTTTCTCCTGTATGGCTTAGAGGAAGTTCCTGTGTTTGGAGAACATAATTATGAATTTGCCAGTCAGCTGAAATGTGTGTTGATGTAATGGTTACATACAATTCAGTAGCTCGACTGGTCCAACCATCGGTGGTTAAGGCCACCGATGAGGCTTTGGACAACTGCAATTTTACATCTGCTTTAACTTGATCATACATATCTGGGATTGCCGTTTCACTAAAATAAGTACGAGATGGCATGGTGTACCTGGGATCTAAGGTCTGAACAAGTGCACGGAATCCTTCATTTGACACAACACTAAACAGACAAAGGTCTTTGACAATGAACATTGCAATTTTGTCAGAAATGTCTTTTGATCTTTCAGATGAAGGTCGATATTGGTCAAGTTTGTGGCACGCTTCAACAAGTGTTGGCTGTCCTAACATGCCTCGTGGTGCTTCGTCCGATTGTTTACCTTTTCCATAAGATTTAAGGAAAATTCGGTGGTGTCGCTCTAAGTGAGAAAACAAATTTGATGTTCCCCCACTATATTTTACACCATCCTTACACCTGTTGCAATATCCGATTCCTTCTTCGATTTCGTTCGTTCCCCTCTTCCTTTTCAAACAAAAATACGGCCAAACAACAATTTTTCCCTTCGAATTGTCAATAAACTCAAACTCCGCGTCCGTTTCGTCTGCCATTTTGAGAACCATTATAAAAGCCGACAAGATGAATAATAACCCGAAAGAGAATTTGGGCTAGATTGCACTTAATTTTTGTTGATAATAACATCAATTTACATTTGTTTTGTGTAATGAATTGTTTTGTTTGTTTTGTTTTTTCGTATTTTCACAGCTTCATCTGAAATTTTACAGTATGACATGCGGAAGCATATCGTGCGGACTCCCATCACGGACTCTAGACAAGACAATAAACGCTCCGTGCTCCCATGTAACGAAGCTAATCCGTACAATAGACTTTTTTAATTGCTACTTTTATGTAACATATTTTTACTTACCACCGATTTGTTTTGTTTACCGTGTTATCATTATTTTAGAAGTTTTTTCCGGACGAAATGAGGATTCTTTTTTTTAGAATTTTCGTACCGGTATGATGAAAATCGTATCGCGATACGATATGCGGTTTGCGATATATACCTTTATACCGGTGTATTGTTGCAGCCCTAGTGACCTTGACCTTTGACCTAGTGACCTGAAAATCACTAGGGGTCATCTGCGGGCCACGATCAATGTACCTATGAAGTATCATGATCCTAGGCAAAAGCGTTCTTGAGTTATCATACGAAAATAATTTTACTATTTTGGGTCACCGTGACCTTGACCTTTGACCTTGTGACCTCAAAATCAATAGGGGTCATCTGCAAGTCATGATCAATCTACCTATGAAGTTTCATTATCCTAGGCGTATGCGTTCTTGAGTTATCATCCAAATACCATTTTACTATTTCGGGTCATCGTGACCTTGACCTTTGATCTAGTGACCACAAAAACAATAGGGGTCATCTGCGAGTCATGATCAATCTACCCATGAAGTTTCATGATCCTAGGCGTATGCGTTCTTGAGTTCTCATTCAAAAATCATTTTACTATTTCTGGTCACTGTGACCTTGACCTTTGACCTAGTGACCTCAAAATCAATAGGGGTCATCTGCGAGTCATGATCAATGTACCTATGAAGTTTTATGATCCTAGGCCCAAGCGTTCTTGAGTTATCGTCTGACAACCACCTGGTGGACGGACCGACAGACCGACCGCCCGACATGAGCAAAGCAATATACCCCCTCTTTTTTGAAGGGGGGCATAACAATAAATCATCTTGCACAGACATAAATTCCTACACATACTGCATCATACAATGATACAAACATACAACATGAACAAATACATACAAATGACTACCAAAACACAATTTACTCACTTAATATGTGCTATTCCCGACCTGCTGTTCCTATTTATGGCTGGTGGGGTTAGTTCTGCTGGCTGAAATATTAATTATTACAAAGTGAAAGTGATAATTCATAACAATGTCCAGTCGTTACACCCCCTGGACGTAACACCCCTGGTCTTTACACCCTCTAAGCCTGGACTTTACACCTCCCAAGATATTGATAAGATTAGAACGTTGTAATCAACTAATCACCTTGAACCACTAATTGGATTTGTCATGTAAGATGACACTGATGAGATTAATGGTTGCTCAAATTATTTAATTGAGCAGCCATCATCTAAATATTAATTTTTATTTCACCAAAATGACTGTAATAATATGCATCTAAATCATAAATATTTTTTTTCAAGAATATACAGACAGAAAAAACTTGAAGAAATAAAAATAATGATAAATAAAATAAATATTTAGGATAAACAAAACACAATCTTAATTCATATACATTTATTTTTATTTCACCATAATGTAAAACTATCCTATATCTGTTGGTTTCAGTGAGTTTGTGAGATATTGAAGTGCAGAAATCCAAGTTTGTGGTGGCAAAAAGATTTTCCATTATTTTTTATTTAACTTTTATGCAACAGAATTTATAAAAAATACAATAAAACACATCTATAATGAAAGTATATCAGGTAACATAATGTGTCTTACTTAGCCAATATTATTATTTATTTTACATGTAGTAGTATTTACCTTTACAAGAAACAATTTTTTGCTTTAAATTTTGATAAAATAAATAAATAAAATTTTCAAAAAAATCAGCAATCTTATTTAAATTATGATACTAAAAAGTTAACATGTCACACTTTTTTTCTTACACTCCTGACTTATTTATCCACATTAATTGCAATAACTTGTTCATTCTTGCATATTTTTAGAAAAATAATTGGACACATTTTAAACACCATTGAGAGACATTAACTGAAATATAACTATTCCAGATTAAAGCCAGAATGAAAAATTCTAAGTAGTTCTAAAAAATGCGCAATTTTTTTAAAATGTGCCCAACTACAAAAATATTGTTTAAGTGTTAAGTGCCCTCAATGTTTGCCTTAATCACCGATCACCGCGTTTTGGGTCAACGTGGCAAATCGCGGTGATTCGCCGCAAATCGCGGTGATTCACCGTGATAACACTCTACATGTGATTTGCGGTGATTCCGACGTGATTTCACTGCGACCATCTCGCTATAAGGATCAGCTGTTGAATCATCGCAAAACACTGCGAATCGCCGTGATTGACATTGACTACTATATTTAAATTTCAACTTATTAACTAATGTCATTGTTATTGACGATCACATTATATCTTGAAAATGTATTCCAATATGAAAGTAAACACCATACTTGCTGAATGTCGAATCCAATCCTGATTTCCAAACAATATCTTTATTTGTTGAAATAACAATTGTACAGTACGGCTCAGGCAAAACCAACAAAGTTCGCGGCTACAGATTCTTTTGTTCTCGAAGTTTCTCCGCAGCCACACATCTTGAAATGAAATACATGGCATAGTAAATTTGAGTATAAATAACAAACATATTTTATTTATGCCAATTAGACTATATCAGGTGGTTACGAGGTAGAGATCCGTCTCTTTTGCGCTTTAAAAATTAAAAAATAATTGCGTTTGTCGAAATGGACGTATACATCTAAAAATCCTACTTTCGGTTTAAAAATCGGGACCGTTTGAAAAGTAATAAATCAGCAGTCTTCGAAATTAGCACACGCCCGATCGCCCGTGGCGAGTAAAATTACTGCCGGGCACATACAAAAATTCACGTTTGTTGCCCGCCGGGCATGTAAATTATTGAAGCCAATTGACAGTTTATAAAAAAAAATCGTAAGCGGTTCTTGATATTTGCAGATCTATTTTTCAATTTTGCGCGGACAAACACCTTGCCGTAAGTTGTAAAACAATGAAATTTGATTGGTTTAACAACACACACCTGCTTGCACACGTCATCGTTAATGTTTTTGACCGATGCAGTTTGGTCACATTCGGTTTTTATCGACGGTTTCTCTAGACATTAATCGAGAAGATGCTTTTTGAACCGATCATTTCAATCAAGTAATACGCTTCCGTTTTTGTCAATGTAAACAAATGTCATTGTCGACATAGAGGCTATGCAGTATCTTAGGTATGTTGATGGGGCTAAGCCCGATAAAGCACTTCCAAAATAGAAAATTGACAATGATTTAGAGAAAAAGGAAGCCAAGAAATGGTACGAGGACACCAGAGAACGCTCTTTTCAAGAGCAATGGTGTAATGATCGACCGTCTAAATTCTAGTGACTGATTAGATGTAGTTGTATTCACTACTATTGAAACAAATGTTCTGCTTTACTATGTGTAGCATGTAAGTGTTAAAATGTTGTGATTTGTTATAATTTTGGTTAAAAAAGTTTGGGCATGTAGAAAATATGTTGGGCATGTAAAATTCTTAAGTAACTGGCCCGACTGGCATGTAACTTTTCAAAGCTAAATTCGAAGACTGAGAGTGCGTTTCACTAACAGCGTATATTTACGCAACTTTAGGTTTACGCACATAATTTACGCTGAACGTAAATTATTGCGTACGCCGTTTCACTAAAATGTGCGCAAAATTTACGCTGCGCGTTAGTGTTGTTTAGCCTGTCAGGTGCGCGCGGACGCTTGAGAAAGTCATCGTCTGCAACAGTATCTACTGTAAACAATGGACGCGAAAACGAAGGTAAAGAAAGCGAATTGGTCCAAAAACGAGTTTGAGACGCTCGTTTGCGAGTACGAGAATAAATATGACGTGCTCGAGGGTGGTCTGTCTATTTCACTCACTGAAATGGACAAACGGAAAGCATGGGAAAGCGTTATGGACGCGTAAGTGGTTTAAACTTTAACATGCAAAGTCCCAGATTAATCATATCGTCACAAACATTCAAGAAACAAAACAAAATTTAGAAAATAATTTAGATATAAACTATTTAGTAACTGGTGATTGATCAATTTATTTGAAGCCCCTGTTTTGACATTAAACTGATACAACGTACAATTTAAGCATGTAGTGTCATTGCTAAATTAAAGATACTGTACAGTATTAAATCTGAATAGATGTATGAATTCTTCATTTTTAGAGCTTATAACTGGTGCTGGTGGTAAAAGTATAACATGTTATGAATTTTTGCTAGACTGAAATTGCATTTTTAGTGTCAACAGCACCAGCTTAATAAGCCGAACTGTGGATGAATGCAAGAAGGTTAGCGACCTGAAGGTGAAGGCCCGTAAAAAAGAAAGAGCCAGGGTGCAGTATGAGCGGGGCACGGGTGGAGGACCCCCTTCAGAGGAATTGAGTCCTCTAGAGAAAAAGGTAATTTCCAAAGCGCTTATATATTCAGATTTTTTTTTGTTATTTACTGAGTGTTAAATATAATTATTCTTTGTATGATAACCAGAAAATTACCTTTAAATTGTAGATGCTGGAACTCCTTCCTTTGGAATCGGCACATGGCTATGAAGATGGTTTTGATACCTTCAAGCCCAGTTCTTCAGGTATTCCATAATTCCATGAAATACCACAAGCACTGGCTGAGATTAAAGTTGTTTTGTATGCAATTGTATACATATAAAGATTAATGTTAATTGTTTAAAAGTGACATTTATATGTTATGCAATACAAATACATGGAAGTTGTTATTTATAATTGTGTTCGGTTTATGATCAATATATTGATTTATTTGCATGAGCACTGCATTTATGAAACTTAATTTATGAAATTTATATTATAGCATCAATGCATGGTCTGGGTAACTCATCCAAGTCTGCAGTAATTGGTAAGTCATATGATATATATTAATATTAATTTTTATTAACTTATTAACCAATATGTTGATGACACTATTCGGTATTTCATATATTGTCTTGTTTTGCATATACAACAGCCTACGAATAAATTTCAATAATTTATTTAAGTATATTTAATTTGCTGTCCAATACAAATTCTAATAATAAAAAGTATTGCATTATTATCATTTAATGCATACGCAAAATAGAAAAAGACATGAACACTTTAAAGCATGTCTTTCTGTTTTTATTTCCAGAATACAAGGTTGATGACAGCACGCCTGAGCTCAGTGGTAATTATTGTAGCTGTATATAAATAAGAAAAATCAAACTTGGCAATATCAAAATATTCAAAAGCAAATTCGTTGAATTGATATCCCCCGCCTATATACTTCTGGACACCAAAGTGTTATATTTGACACTAAAAAAGCATTTTTTCAAGATACAAAGGGCCATAACTCTGTTTTTAACATATGGTATACAATGCCATTTGGCGTGCATCATCCTCTTATGCAAATATATACTCATACCAAGTTTCAATGAAATCCGCCAAAGCACTTCCAAGATATGGCT
The DNA here is from genome assembly GCF_020536995.1 of Dreissena polymorpha. Classification (NCBI taxonomy): domain Eukaryota; kingdom Metazoa; phylum Mollusca; class Bivalvia; order Myida; family Dreissenidae; genus Dreissena; species Dreissena polymorpha. Next base: position 29,945,572 of record NC_068363.1, read on the forward strand.
CCGGACACAAAAGTGCCTATAGTAAAAAGCATTTTTTCAAGATACAAAGGGCCATAACTCTCTTTTTAACTGATGGTGTACAATGCCATTTGGCTTGCATCATCCTCTTATGCATATATATACTCATACCAAGTTTCAATGAAATCCACCAAAGCACTTCCAAGATATGGCTCCAGACACAAAAGTGCCGGACAGACGGACAGCCGGACGGACGGACAACGCCAAAACAATATCCCTCCGCCTCTGGCGGTGGATAAAAAGGGTTTATTAGTTTAGTACAGTCTCATCATCATGTATTCAATCAAACATAAGCACAATAATAAAATGCTGCCACTCGGAAGTATCGAGTTATAACTTAAAAAGAGACTAGAAAATTAAATCAACATATAAGTCATCATAATACCTCTCTTCCAAATACCATAAAGTTATATAGTCTCCACTAAAGTCTGGAAATCAGTTTACACAGCTTTGCACAATCTTAGAGTTATGAGACTTATTCGCATATATCACAGTACAGTGAAAGACTATATTACATATTACAAGTTTGATTGCCCCCACTGATCTCACTATATAATTTGCCATAAGAAATTAACCATAAAATACTGAAAGCGAACATTAAGCACTATTGCGCAATGTTTAAAAAAAATGACATACAAAATCATATATCGCCTATGGTCAGACCATCTACGAACTGGTCAGTGGTGACACTCAAACACAGGGATATAACATGATTTATCAACTTTAAAAGATAATGTTAATTCATTTGAACAATAAAATTCTTAAGTATAAAAACAGTTTTCATTTTTGGTCGGAAATGACAAACACACCAATTTATTAATACTACATGAATGATGGTTTAGTACATAAGTATAATAGATAGTATAACAAACATTTAAACAGGAAATTGGTGAATACAGTCCAACCTGTCAATAAAGACCACTCAAGGGATTTGGTCATTGTGGTCTTTGTTCACAGGTGGTCTTTATTCGCAGGGTCGATCGAAAATTTGCAAATATGCTAGTATTTTTTTAACAGGTACCTTATCTATGTATGTGCTCTATTGTTTAAATGTTTGAATACTTATGCATGTATAATGAAATAAAGGATTGAAAACACAGTTTTGTTTTACATTTGTATATTTATAACATGTTGTATTTCTATTTCCTTATGTTTTTATTATTTATTTAATTTATCATATACTGTATAAATAACTATTGACAAACATGTATACGTACATGTACATGTAATTCTACAAAGAACAAAGTACAAAATACAAATACATGTAACATAGCAAACATTTATACATGAAATACATGAATCACTACCACACAACCAGTAAAGTTGACAATAATGGACAATCTGATATTTATATAAGACTGAAAACATCCAAGAATAAGATTCCAGACGGATACCCAACGTACCAGTAGAAACTACAAAACACAATAAGCACTACGACCCCAGTACCCATCCACTCAAGACACACACAAAATCATAACACTCACTTAAAAAAATCACTTATTTTACTCTGCTTGACACTAGAGTCCATCCCATTTTTGATACGCTTGGAAGTCATGATGGTTAACTTGAACTGACAATTTACTTCTCTATAATCTATGAACGTCTTATTACGGAGAAATTTAAGAAGAGAATGACTATCAAAAAGTTTGTCTTTAATAGGCATCGTAAATGATATGAAACCGTTAATTTCCTTAATGAGTTTATGAAAGCCCCAAATTTGTCTTTGATATTTTCGGCAATTAGTACATTAATAGCGAGTCACTTAAATACAAAGGCAAATTTTTACACTTTTGACAAACTGTCAAATGCATAAAAGAAGCAGGCGACTACCAATTAGCAATGCATGTTAAATAAACAAACAACTGCTATCGAGTGCAATAAAATGTCACTTGTCAATATCTCCATAGCGACCGACGACTCCACTGGTAAGATGTGTATCACGTGCCTACACAGCGTCCAGGCGGCCATTTTGTTTTTTGAAAGTTGTGAAATCCTTGATTTTTAATGATTGCGGTGGTCGTTGTAAGCTATCAAAATGGAGATTTGGGAATGTAAAAGGGTGGTCGTTGGTCTTTGTTCACAGGTGGGCTTTATTCGCAGGTTCAATATATAGTGAAATCGTTCGGGAGGAAATCGGTGTAGTCGTTATTGACTGTTGGTCGCTATTAACAGGCGGTCGCTCGGGCAGGTTGGACTGTACACTTAAAACTTTGGATTTAAGAGTGACTGAGTCAACTTGAAAGGTGTGTACTCATCTCCCACCTAGAACATTAGTTTACATTATAGCATTATATCCTTTCACAGTATTTCATTTTGATACAACATGAAAGCTGTTAACACTTGCAGATATTCAGTGTAAGCAAAGTCAGAAAGCTGCCAGTGTGAGTTCCACACCAAGTAAGTGTAATACAACATAAGTTTACAAAATTGAAATAAATAATATCCAATATGCTTATATGCCTTCCAGTGAACATTAAAAAAAAGTTTCACATCACTTTACAGGCAAAAAAGAGAAGACGCCACAGAAAAGGAAAATAGGTAATATGAAAAATTGTTATTTAACAATATTTGTTATGCATGAGATTTCTGATAACAAAGGCACATGCGTCTACCTCTTTCAATCAATTACAGAAAGCTTGAGATTATTCCCTCCTCACTACCGTACTATACAATACAGTACTTTATAATAATTATTGAGGAAAAGTTTCGCAAAAAATGCAATATGGGTGTACTATTCAAGAAAGTGGGAATGAGAAAAGGTAGACAGATGCATGAATAGTCTGATTACTAAATTTCAATATAACAGGGTATATCTATAAAGTCCCTAAATATTTCTTACATGTACTATAATGCAGGGTTATACACAACATTTTTACCCATTAGCCCAACAAATTTTAGGAGCCTTGGCTACTGGACTCTTGTTAATTTATATCGCTGTGATTGTTTGAATCGGTTATTCAGGTGATGTTACAGTTTACCAGGAAAGGCTGATGAACTTACAAAAGCAGCAGCTCGAACTAAAGCGAATGAAGATAGAGGAAATGCAGAAGATGCGAAAGGTTGAAGAGCAGAAGTTGGAGGAATTGAAGAAGATCCATACTTCTGTGGATGCCCTTTTGTCATTTGTTATGCTAAATCAGTGTTAAGTAGAGTATAAATCGTCAGGACTCCAGTACTTGTAATTAATCACTTGAAACCATTTCAACCTTGCACCACTCAAAATGTGCAGTTCCATGAGTTACAAATGCATGCCAAATATCAAGTTGCTATGATCAATACTGCAAAAATTATGACAAAACTTTAACTTAGGTTAAAGTTTGGGACAGTCACACACAATGACAGACAGACAGACAGGCCAAAAACATTATACCCCCTTTTTTTAAAGGGGGCATACAATTATAATTACAAGTACATACTTAATTTTCCTTAATCAATAGTGAAACAGGTAAATTTTCACTTGCTGAACATAATCACCAACATCAACCAAATAATTACAATTCCATGTGGGAATTAAAAGCCAGTCGAATGATATGCCCTAGTCAATCAGAACACAATGCAGGCGTATCATTCGACTGACTTTGAATTTTCAATGAAGCAGGTAATAAGAACATATCCTTAAAAACATTGCAATTATTCTCTGCCTGCATTGCTGATTGTTGCCCTCAGGATACAGATTCTGTGGATCTTCATCAATGTCCACTTCTTCTTCTTCATTGTCAAAAGGTATCTTGAGGTCAAGGCACAAATTGTGGAGTTTGGCACATACCACAACCACCTCCATACACTTGCCAGGACGGAATGGAAGGACACCACCACTTCTATGCAGACACCTGAAATTGTTTTTTCATATTACCACTAACATGGCAGACCCTAATTTTTTCTAACTGACCCAACCGGTTTTTTTACTCTTCCAAGTAGAGATTAGAATGAAAGAATTTACTGGTTTTTCAACATGTTTTTTAAACTTGACCGTTTTCTCATAATTAGAATTGTGCTAATTTGGAAATACACAGAAATATTCAATGCTTCAAAGACATTTGGAAGATTTTGTTATTGAAATATATAAATATATAGTTCTATGGTAATCAAATAAAGCAATACAATCCTGCAATTTTGACCGGCTACTCAAGCTAAAGATTTAAATACAGTCCTTACAATATTTCTTATTTGATAACAATAGTTATTGGCATGCATAACACGTACCTGTTTTATTATAATTTGCTTTAAAAAAAAAAAAAGAGTTAACAAATAGTGATACATGTACATAAATCAACATGATAAAAACTGACATTAATTCTTCCAAGCTACACAATTTTAAGAAAAACATAATACTTAGTTAAGGGTACAAACGCCATAAAACCATTTTTATCAGCAAAACATTCATTAACCATTATATCGCTGTAGGTTGGAATATGTCAGTCTGGTTAGTGGCATACTTAAGCTAAGTTCGTTTTAGCAATGATGCGTTTCAACCGCAGAAGAATTAAACAGCTTTTCATTGAAAATTGTTTAATTAATTTAGGAGAATGTTTTCACAATAAAGTTTTCTTAACCCTTTGAGCGCTGGAACCGGGATTTGAAGGCCTTTGCAAACAGTTTGGATCCAGATGAGACGCCACAAAATGTGGCGTCTCATCAGGATCCAAACTGTTTGCTATTCTGAAAGTATTCTTTGAAAAAAAAAAATCGAAGAAAATGCTTATTTTAGAAATTTAGCAGACAACATTTTAGCAGACGACAAATTTCCCAGCATGCAAAGGGTTAAGACACACCTGTTGAATACACCGGCACACAGAGCTCCTGCTGACTCCATGCAGATCTCCAACCTCGCTATAAAAATCTCCTTTGGCAAGGTAGCGTAGCAGCGATTTTCCTCCTTCTTTATAAAGTACCGGTCAACGGTACTTTCCCAATCAAGCAAAAATTCCCAAATTCCAAATCGGCATCTGAAAAAATCCCAATTTTTTCTCAAAACGACCGAAAGTTTCGTAACAAAACCCAACTTTCGGCGCTCAAACAAAGAAAATCGTAAAGTTGTGTGTAACCACGCGCTCGATTAATTTCGGGTTTTATTATTCAGCCCGTGCAATTGATTTTGTGTGTACTTTATAATATTTTGTCATTTATTTTAACTTTATTACTTAATGGTCATTAAGGCATGCCTGCAAATGATTATTTTAATGGGTATGTTCAATTAAGTATGAACTGTATGATGTATTCAATAAGACCCAAACTTCACGACGCGATTTTCCCAATTTTGAGTTTTTCACGACTCAATTTTTCCCAATTGGACCGGTACGGGTACTTTTCCCAATTGGACAAGGAAAATCGCTGCGTAGTGTAACTAGGAGCTGAAAAAGAGACCCATGCAATCCAATAAAAAATATTAATAAAATTTGTCTCTCAAAATGACTAATGTGATATATAACCTTTATTAAATTTCCTGAACAATAGTTTACCCACGTTTGTTCAGAAATAAGTATTAAATGGGACTACACAAACACAAGTTTGTTTGTAAATAATATTAATAAATAGCACACACACACAAATGTAACTGCCAAAATCAGTTACTCTTAAAAAAAATTCAACTGAAGTTCTAAAAACTCGTACCATAAGAAGCAGATGAATCAATGCATTTCGCGCATGTTCTACGGTATATTATGTTAAGACTTATATTTTTTATAGTAAAAACACTCTTTTATTAATATTTCGCCCAAACGTTTGGGCGAAATATTAATAAAAGAGTGTTTTTACTATGAAATATGTATATCTTTATCCCTACTGGATATAAAACTGAGTTATATTTTTAGATAGAGAAACAAACAAGAATAAAATTCCAAACTAAATTGTGGAGATGCCACATCAGCTTTTCGTTCACAACAATATGGCGTCCGTGTATTCAAGGGAAATAACAACGAAAACAGGTGTCGGTTATGTGGTACTAAATTGCACAAAAAAGGATTATAATATATAATTATTATGGTATTCATGTTCGAAAAGACGAACAAGCAACGTACACCGACCTTTGTTCTGACGTTCAGTGAGTGACTCCTGTCACTCATAGGCTCGCAATCGGCACGAATTAACTCCTCGAGGTAAATAATACCCTCCGTCGATAGACGATACCTCTCAACGATTTGCTTTTCGCTCAGATAGCTGAAGGTGTCGATTCGTGCTCGGAATATTCGAGGACGAATCTCGCGTAATGCGAACGCTTCAGCAACGGCAGCCATGACACTTCCGGATTTACGCCAATTTTTCTGATTTACGCGAAGTACATATGCATGGTTCAAACAGAAATCTCAAACCTAAATTCAAGCACTTTTCAAGGACTTTTTAAGGCCAAATTTTCATTTTCAAGGCCGATTAACACAGTATATATCATTTATTTGCTTGAACACATTAAACTTATTTCACAATAACTCATACATGTTATTTATAGTCATTACATACAAATACACATTATCCATCCTTAACTCAATGAGTCTCACATATGTATTTACTTTTTAAAGTTATTATAAACAAACACATTGTCTCTGTCTATGCTCACATCAAACAGACTAGTTCATTTTATTTAAACATAAATCAGTTACTATTACATTTTGTATTTCACAGGGCTGTTGTTGTTTATGACTGTTTTAGATTCAACAGTTTTAACAATAGTACCTTCCTGTTTCACCAAAAAACACATTGCTTTTCAAAGCGCTTTCCCCCATTCCCCCGACCCCAATGGTCTTCATATAGACCAAACATTGTGCTTTTCGAATGTCATTTGTTTTCTGTACCCAGAAATATTCATAAGTTTCGCGCAAAACATAACGATTAACGTCATTTTGACAACTTGTTTATAACCAGAAAATAGCGCCATGAATATTCATATTTAAAGAATGTTGACGTTTCGTATAAGTGGTAATTATTTAAGCATTTTTTCTGCATTTCATCAGTGTTTATGACCAGAAAGTAGCGCCAGGAATATTCAGTTAACCACTCTGCTTTGAAACGACACTACCCCATCGCTGCATTTTTACTCGCGAAAATAAATCACAACGGAGAACCTCTGACCTAGTACACATAATCTGTGACGTGTACACTTAACGTTTCGTACCCAATAGTGTACCAAACTTATATTTCGTACTCAACTTTTTGCGCAAAGGAATTTATGATAAATTTTCGTAATATTTTCCTTAAGAACGATTAAAATTCATGGCAATGATAAAAGTAATTTTGAACAGAAATAAACATTTTCAAGGCTTTTTTACATGAAATAAGCACTTTTCAAGCACTTTTTCAAGGCCAACCATAGTTCAAGGGCTTTTCAAGCCTATGACTCGTTTTCAAGCACTTTTCAAGCCCTGTGCGAACCCTGATATGTGACGTAAATGTACGCCAGAATTTACGCACAGCGTTAATTTACGCTGTTTAGTGAAACGCGTTTTTGAGAACAACATTTGCGTACGCAAATATTTACGGAAACTATTTGCTTACGCATCTTAGTGAAACGCACTCTGAATCAGTGTCCGACAAATTTCTTATTTTCAGGTAGCCCACTGGGCTTCCAATAAAAATATTTGGTAGCCCATTAAAATTTTTCTACAAAATGATAAGAGGCAGGTTTTCATCTTTATTTTAGTTTTCATTTACATATACTTAATATGTATACATACATATACATTAAAAATAGCAAGTAGTCTGATGTACACAGTCAATATCGTAAATTAATGTTACAGTACAGGCACAGTGTACTTCAATGTAAATGTACCAAAGAAAATCATATACTACATGTAGATATTACATGTATGTGCACATGTATGTGTACTTAAATTTGGACAGCACGTTAAGTCGTAAACGTAAATAAAGCTTTTAGATGATCAATACGATTGACTCGTATGGTGTTAATCAATGCAATTGCCCTTTTTAACAACAAATACCGAGTTTCAAGAAATCAAGAGTATTAAATCATTTATTTACTTGTGTCCGACTTTAAGTACTGTCCGACTTTACGTATTGCATCCGTATGTTACGACACTTGTGTGCAGTCAGTATACAATACAATAATTGTTTCAATAATGAAGGAACTGATACAGCGTAACGGTAACGATACAGCGAGTTTACATGATATTTTATTAAGAGAAAATGTAAATGCCAAATAATTCGCGAGATAACCCGGTACTTTAGTTGAAATTCACAACGAAACTTTTAATGGAAATTAAATGATCTCAATGTTGTACCCGCTACACAATTTTTATTTACAAATAAATACACCCACGCAAATTTTCGCGCGCTTTTTATCAGGACAAAGAAATTCATTTCTTAAATGTAGAATTTTGTAACCTAAAATAGCTGTACACAATGCGTGCAAACCGTGGCAGGTTATTTACGCATGTTGCAATACAACGGTCCTGATTGGGAGCTTATTTCATCATATCTTTAAATAGAACCATATGCCGAAATTCATTTGACACTTTAGAAAATTTCAAACGTTTGTGTTTATGACTCTTATTGTCTATATTACCCACCCATAATTTGATTTTAAAAATATAAATCGGGCATATATGGGATTATTGATTAACAGTCGATTAATCCAATTGTTAATTGACAATGCAAACTAATTAGCAGGTGTTAACCGCGTTCACAAAGTTGTCATTAATATTCATTTTCGGTTTCGTTACCGTTTTGAAGAATCCGCTATTGTTTTGATTTATTTAATGTTTGGCGTCCTTGGATATTTAACGACATCAAAAACTTTGTCGCTATTACTCATTGTTGCGGTTAACAAAGAATTCCAAAATGCGAAATGATGTTGCATCATGTGCGCCAACTATCCAACCGGCTCTCATTATATTATTAGCAGACGACAAATGTTGATTCTTATTGGATGATTAAATTACACTGTTACTGTTTAAGACATTACCGCAAGTGATCTGTGACTGATTAGATAATTGATTGCACTTTGTTATCGGATTATAAGCAATACACAGTGTACAAACACATGGTCAGCATGTTTATTCTACGTATGTCTGTCAATAAACCGGGCTACCGCTCTTATAGATTTATAGTAGCCCGGCTGGCGTCAGCTGGAAAATGTAAGTAGACCAATGAAAAATTTTGGTAGCCCCCGGGCTCCGGGCAATGGATTTGTCGGACACTGAATAAATTACTAGCTAACTAGGCTATACATTTAATTGTATCTATCTCAATAAGAATATATCTGGTGGTTACAAGGTAGAAATCCGTCTTTTTGCGCTTTAAAACATAAAAATGATCGCGTTTGTCGAAATGGACGTATAAGTATAGAAATCCTTCTTTCCAGGGGTGTGATTGAGGTGAAGTCTGAGGGGAGGAAAATTCTGTAGACTGATTTTGACTACACGAATTGCATGCATAACGCAATGACAAACCGTAAAACAGACATTTAAATAAACACCATCTTAAACTCATCAACATGATTTCTGTTATGAAAATCTTTTTAAAATCACTTAACATGTTATGCAAAGTCACCTGAGTATTAATTGTGATCAAAATAAATGAGTGTTCCGATACCTGTAAACGATGGCGGCAATCTTTCGTTTGAGCTCAATGCCTTTAAATTCTACATAAGGTCAACAATGTTACAGTGTTCAACTAACGACATAATTTTACCACAGTTTGAGTTTAATACGTACAGTACAGGCAACGTGTACTTTGACAAACGCCACTCGTTGCAGTGTTCATTTTACGGTGTTCGCTTACCAAACGACCCCCGCGATGGGTGTTCAAATAAAATATTTGCGGGGGCCGTTTTCCATAAGGTGGACACCGCGAATCACCGCGGACCCATAATATCTACCGCAGTGTTCATCGTGTTCGCTAGAAATAAATTATTGAACATTAACATAGGTCGGTACCAATTTGCAGAAAGAATCTACCGTGCGTTTGAATGTTATAGGTGTCGTTTGGTGTCTAAAAAATTAACGAAATTACGAACAATCACAATCGATTACCGCATACATGCAAAACTTCCCGTCTCTGTCCATTACCCGATAATCCCGAGATTTCCGATTTCATGCAAATTCTGGTCAATGTTGACGATAAAAGTGTGATAGAAATACAAAAATCACAAACGTTCGCCATATCTCTAAACTATCAAATGAATTTCTGCATATGTTTCTATTTAAAGATTTGATGAAATAAGCGCCCAATCAGAACAGGTTATTTTAACATTCGTAAATCACCTGACGCCAAGTGTGCGCGTTCTGTAGAGTTCATGTTCTGTTACAAATTGTAGCCACAAATAAATACATGTATATATGCCCATGATATTTTCATTTTCTTTGTTCTAAACCATAAAAAGCGCGCAAAAATTGGCGTGGGTGTATTTATTTTTGACACAAAATCTTCGTAGCGCAGACAACATTGGGATCTTTTAATTTCAATTTAAAGTTTCGTAGTGAATTTCTTCTCAAGTACCAGGGTAGCTCGCGAATGATTTGGAATTGACATTTCATCTGAATAAAATAAAAATCAAACACGCTGTAACACGCTATATTTAGATTTCATGCAACATGCACAAGTCATTTTCTGGAAATCGGGAAAAATGAAACCCAATTTTGTGAAAGCAAAAAGGGCAATTGCATTGATTAATACCATAAAAGTTAATGGTATTGATCATCTCAACACTTAGTTTTAGTTTCCGACTTAACGTACTGCCCGAGTTTAAGTACACATAAAAAATGTGCACATAATATCTACATGTACATGAAGTATATGATTTTATTTTGTACATATACATTTAAAACGTGTGAATGACCCTCGCAGAAAGGTGTTTACGGTGGCTGCGCAGCATCGCGGTGATCACGGGTGTTCCTGTTAAGGATAGCGTGCAATCGCCGCAATTTCGGGTGTTCGCCGAACACCGCGGTCAGTAGCGTGTCCGCCCCCCGCGAAATGTCACCCATCGGGAAAATTGAACACCGCGGACACGTGTTTTTGTCAAAGTACACATTGCCTGTACTGTAGTTCAGATTTGTTCACATAAATAAAATATGACTTCAGCCTTACCAAGACAGTCGATCTTCCGTACCCATTCAGTGCTTTCTGATTTTTATCCACTGTTGTTTCTTCCCTTTCCCATTTAATTTTGTTTTTCAATAATTGCTAAATCTCCGAGATTTTGTGAGATTTGTTCGTTCGTCTTCATTCATGCTTCACAAAGGCGCCATTTGCAATCCAAATATGAAACACGTTTTAAAAGACCGATTTTAATTGGAAGATTGGGAAACGAAAGCCAATGACATCGCTCGTTTGAAAATATGTAATGACAGAATACCATTGTAAAATGCGGAGAGGTTTCACAGGCCGCGGATTTTTTGGGCCGCGTATGAAAAACACCCGCAGATTCGGTCGTACTTTCACCCATTTTGTTTCAAATTTACGCATATCGCGGAAATGACCCCGGACAACCCGATCCTCGGAAATCCGCGAATCCGAGGAAAAATCACACCCCTGCTTTCGTTTTTAAAATTAGAAAAAAAGACAACAGGGGTTTTTCAGCACTGTCTGCGCCTCCGGGAAACGGAGGCATTCCCAAAGCAAACGGACCCGGTCCCAATCGAATTTTGATTGTATTTTTCCCAATTCCAAAAAATAAAATCTTCCAAAATCGTAAAAAGTAAACATAATTTATATGGAAAGAGTGACTTCCCTTCATTCGCGAGGTAATAAAGCCTTTAGTGACTCAGATTTTTTGGTGTATTTGCCTGATGCATTTACTCTCAGCGATGACGTTCAAACTGTTCCGCATTATACAAGAGTATATAGGGCCGCACAATACACATTCTATACCATATCTGTATACGCTTATTTTCAATCATGGCTTCGCACAATAGTAAATATTACATTATAAAAAACACAAAAAATAGACGCTTAAGGATGTGTAACGATATCATCTATGTTTTCGAAACTCCCAGAATCTTCCGAAATTACTGCCGCGAGTAACCCTGAACAGACAGGCTCGGACGGTACGCAGCAAAATGTAACAGCAACAGAAGTAATGCCAGGGCCGTCAATCACAAAATCGGCAACTGAATGCTCAGAGCCTTGTAAGAAAGTTGTAGTTCAATCGTTATTTAATACATTAAAGTATGAAATGAAATACCCATGGCTCTACTTAAGCTCGGCCAAAAATGTTGCAAAACTTGTATTTGGGCAGTGTTTGTTTTGCATGTGTTTATATAAAGAAAATTGTTAAACCACAGACTTATTTAAGCATGATTAATTCAATTTTTGTTTCCCCATAATGAGCCGTTTCACGAAACAAAAATTCCCAAAATGGGCAATTTTGTCAATAAAAAATTCCCAATTTGGTCAGACTCTTTTTCCCAAAATAGGCAGAAACCCCTGGACAAATAACTTTCTAACTAGGCGATAGATTTAATGACAATTTTACACACTTTCAAATAACATCTGTATGTATTTATTAACATGTACTTCATTTCAAGGTGTGTGGCTTTAATAAAACAGTAGTGTGTAAAATTCATTTGATGGAACAATAGCTACGTTAGCGTTACCGATTGCTGAAATCGCCATTGGCGATTACAAATCCTAGCTGGCGATTAAAAATAAGATTTTCATGAAATTGGCGATTGAGAAAAAATAGACCCTATGCTTTACAAATGCACACTCTAAATGCCTGTTTTCAGGCCGTATCAATCGCCAGAAACATCGCTAAGATTACACAGATAACATCCTTACCGGAAAGGCCCCAGGGGATAATGACGACCGCCTAGGTCGATAATCCACATGGCTAATGTCTTAATTGGTCAAGCTTTACACTGCGACCAGACTTTTTTAACATTTGGGTTACTTGGCTATTTACGCGATGACTGAATCACTGAAGCGTGCCGTGTATGACCTATGCTATAGATGTTATGATTCAACGTTATCGAATCGACCAGTACGGAATTGTCGTTTAATCAGATGGGCGGAGTTATGGCATTGACATAGCCACTATAAACTAATTTCCCAAGACACAACGATTTTGATTGGCTAAAAAAGTAGATAAGAGTTACTTCCCTTTACGGTCGCTATGCGACTTGAAAGACCGATTTAGAAAGTGAGTTGCAGATTCTGGGAAAAATGGATGCTGCGAGCGAAAATGGAAAGTCGAAGCAACAGAAATTAACACAATTCTTTAGAAAAGAAAGCGGACAGAATAATGTAAACTCAGGAAATGACCAAATGTTAGGTTCGCGATCGGAGGACGTCTAAAATAGTGCAGACGTGAATGCAGAATTAGAAACGTCTATACCTGTCAAGGTTCACGGTTTCGTCGTGAGTCTCACGGTTTTTGACGTGCAATGGCGGTCTCATGCTGACTTAGTAATTTCTAACGCATTTCTTCAAAAACAAAAAAAAATGTTTGGATTTTATAAAATGTCGTATAATTACTTCCGAGACGGGCGGGCTGCTTTAGTGGTTTAAAACCTAAATACCACATGTACCGAAAACTGTTTAACGGTGTTAGTGTATCATTATCACTACGCCACTGGTGTCTATGTAAACAAATAAATTGGCTGCAAAATGTCAGCAAGTGGCTCACCAGCAAAGAAAACTTTTCAAGCAAAAAGAGCTAATTTCAGAAACAAATAGTCTTAATTTTGCTCAGAAAATAGCCCCAAAACGCACCACAGACAATCTAGGATCAAAAAAAATCCGGGGGGGGGGGCGGGGGGCATGCCGCCGGACCCCCCTAGATTTGGCGACTAAGTTTTTTTCCTTAGCGCCAACCTAGCAATAGTAAACGTTTGTCTTTACTATTTGAAAATGGAAGCCATGATCATTCGGAATTATCGTGATTTTAAATGTTTCAAACATAGTTTGTTACACTTAAAATTAGGCGGTGAATTGTTTGATTCGGTGGCATTCTGTTTCATTTCGGACCTCATGCAATTTTTCAGATCATAATCTCTGTGCTTTATTACTCGAACTTGTTAGTTTATGACCACGTTTGCTACTGAAAGTAACCATCGGACTGTGTATTATGGTCCGTGGAAGTTGCTAGGACCCGTGTTGATGATCCCTAAATGTTAGATAAGCATATGCACTATCGATTAAGTTGGTAAGTACAAAAGGTCTACTGAAAACCGCCGACTGCGTCTTTGTTTTACTATCCAATCAAGCCCCAAACATCCAATATCCTGTGTATTACCAGAAACAAACTTAAGCACGTGTTGTCTGTCAAAACAATGATTGTACATGTATAGCTGTTAACATATTGAAGTAGCTCACACAGTTAATTCCCACATATGCTCTCAGAAACAGACTTGCATAAAACATTTAAAATAACGATATTTATTTTCATAAGAATTGCTAAGTGTGACAATTTCAAAAAACAGATATTGGTTTATTTTCACAATATTAACTCCCTTTCTCGATTCCCAGCAAATGACGTGTACATGTTGCATTAAATCTAAACTTAAATTAATTTGTTTATTGGTCGTTGAAGAATATTATGAACTGTACACAACATTTGTGTGTAGTCAGTAAACAATGCAATAATTGTTTCAATAACGAAGGAACTGAAACAGCGTAACGGTTACAATACAGCGTGTTTTAATTATATTTTATTAAGAGGAAATATCAATGCCAAGTATTTCGCAAAGTACCCCAGTAATTAAGTTAATTCACAACGAAACTTTAAATGGACATTAAAATTAATGATATCAATGTTTTACCCACTATGAAATGTTTATTTACAAATAAATACACACATGCCAATTTTCACGCGCTTTTTATCAGAACAAAGAAATTAATTTAATTCATTTGCACTATGTATTTGTGGCTAGAATTTGTAACCGAAAATAGCTGTACACAACGCGTGCAAACCGTGTCAGGTGATTTACTCATGTACAATACAACTGATCTGATTGGGCGCTTATTTCATCAAATCTTTAAATAGAAACATATGCCAAAATTCATTTGATAATTTCGAACGTTTGTGTACAACATTCTTTGAGACTCTTATTGTTAATATTAACCAGAATTTGCCTTTAAAATGGAAATCGGGCATATGCGGGATTATCGAGCAATGGATAAAGACCGAAGAAGTTGCATGTATGTGATTGAGACAGTTGAAACATATGTATCGGGAAATCGAGAGACTCGGAAAAATACGACGATTACATTACAATCAGTTATGAGTTCTCCATGGCTTCAAACTGTTAATTGCATAATCAAAAACGCAATTATCACTCTTCCAGGTACTGCATCATACAGCTACATGTAGGTGCGAACACTGTTTTGTTTTATACGCTGCATTTAAAAAGACACAAAAAACTGTCAGGGACATGGTTGTGAAATACATGTTGCCATTTTAAAAAGGATACTCAATTATATCTGCCAACAATGCTAATAATCCCATTTCATGCATAGAAACCGAATCGTATCGATAACTTTATACATGTACATAACGCTTCATGTTCACAATAATCTGATAATCCAACATCAAAAAAAATAATCTTAAACATTTATGTCGGTAAATATGTTTGAGAATTTTATTAACACAACCATATGACTACGCCATTTTTCAGAAGTGTAAAGAGTACAGCGCATGATGTTGGACACAGCTTTCATTGGTCGAGCGAATTTAAATTTAGATTGAATGCAATACGATCTTACAAAAAAAAGGTTTATAGCGTCATACGCCTTCATGTAAAAAACGTTTTCCTCCTGAAAATTGTGCTATTAATGCATAATATTATCAAAACATGTTTTCGACACGTAAAGCGATGTAACAAATTAATATACAATTCAAAATAAATATGCCATAAGTATAAATGTTCCGTTAAATTCCCAAATGAGAATAATAATTTTTATTTTATGCTTACTGGTGGTTTTTAGAGAAATATCAGTGAATTAAAACTGATAATTTCACTGTTTCAAACAATGAAAATTATCAGTGAAAATTATCGATAATTTTCACTGTTTACTGTGAAATGACGTCATTTTTTTGACGAAATGACGTCATTATCCCAGCGAAATTCTTTAGTTAAACTCTTTAACAATGTATATAAACTGTAAAAAAAGCATAAAATAAAAAGAAAATTTGTTGGATTCGGTGAGGTGAAATATCGATTTTCTATGATCACTCGTGAATTAAAATCGATAATCCACCGAATCCAACAAATATCCTCTATATAATCCGAAACACACTTCCGATGATTTAATGTTAACACGACATTTACAAATGCTTCCAATATAGTCATCATGTATATTTCCCGACAAAAGAGCGTGAAAATTATGTGGCAGTGTACAACGTCAAGGTATACGAGTGTGCAAGTATTGATTTTTCATACAAACTGTGTAGCGCAGAGAACATTGAATTCTGTTGATTTAGGTTAAATGTTTTTTTGGTATTTTTAAAACAGTTACATAGCCAACAATTTGATATTTCTTTTAGTCATTTCAAATCAAACACGCTGTATCCTTATCGTTACTGATAGAAGTAAAACATAATACCTTGACTTGTATAGTTTAGTTGTTGTGAGAGACCATCTGAGTAAACGCCAAAAAATATATACAAACTGTTATTTTTGTCAATGCCCTTTGATCAATTATCGCACTTAATTGGCAGCGCCATCCTGTTGTTTCTATGATTGTCACATCTTTTCACAGTTTGAACACGTACAAAGAGTGCCAATTAGACACTTAGAACAAACACTATCACCCGCTGGACAAAACACAATAAATAATCAAATGTTGAGTTTTTTTTGTTTTGGGCGTGAAAACCCAGAGAAATGCATGTACGTTTTACATCATCATCAAATATACGTTATTATACTCGTTTTTTTTTCCAGCAAAACAAACAAAATGTTTAATGGCTTTAATATATAGGCAATGTTGTAATAACAACATATTATATACCACTATGTCATAATAACATGTACTTAAAAATAGAACAGTAATATATTTCCGATTTCCGGCTTATCAAGCATTGTGAACGTATGTACAACGCTCGGAAAGTAACGCGAGTAACACGAGTTATCCGCATTAGAGCCTGGAACAGAAAATAAATAAGTATAGTATAATTAAGTCCAAATAATTTGACGTACATGTAATCTACCGATTACATTTAACCTTTCATTGAAAGTGTTACTTAAACAATTTTCCGTGTCTTAAGGGGCGAATATTTTGCTTAACACTGTTATAATTCTTAATGAAATGCAAAAATAAGTATTAACATAATTAATAACGTCAATAAGTACACCGGTAAGATCAAAGTTTAAATGGAAAACTTATATCATATTTCTCGTTAATTACCAAATTATTAGTTTCGTCTAAATCTAATACCATTTATAGAGAAACAATGTATTTATAACCGACCAATGACGAACCACCATACATGCCATAATTTTTCAGACCAATTCCGGGACATTGAGTTAAATTGTCCGGGACTTTTGCCGATTTTCCGGGACATGTATAAAATGTAGCGATATTTATAGACATATGCATTTTTGGTGCGTTTTTTTTTGTTTCGCATCGTTCATTGCAAAAGTTCGAAAGCCTATCCGAAAAACACTTGATCTATTAACGTCAAATTAAACATTACTACTTCCGTTACTAGATACAAGCCACGTGTTTTCAGTGTAAGCGTTCTAAACATAGATGGTGACGTCACTGCGTTAGTGTTATTAAGACCGGTGTGTAACGCGTAGTTGTTGATACGCCTTTAGAAATCTATTCATTTATAACATTTATGTAATAAAAATTACAACAATACAGTACCGGTAGATCGTCAACTCAAATCAATTCACAATACATACAACCAATCACAATAAAACAAATACAACAAAACAGTACCGGTAGATCGTCAACTTAAAATCCGGACAGTCACACATTAGAAACGTGCGAACATAAACTGCTTTTAATTTTTCACTCAGCGATGTTGGACTTCACATGTATGAACAACTATCCTTTGCCCTTACGCAGCGGGAAATAATGACGTAGTAGATTAAAGTCAATTAACAACCACATTAAACAATGCCGCCTTTTCGGTTTGACCGCGAACGTGAGACAATCGATATGATAACAGGACCCCTGTTAATTGATCGATTTTGACTCGTAGCGTAGTCTGCCTATTCGGGTAGGCATTGTCATGGAGACGCTGCAGATATACACAGATTCGAGGTGCAGTTAAGCCTAAGATAAGGTACATGTATAAATGGATTTTGTCAATTCCGGGACATTTGACAGATTTCCGGGACAGCGGGACAAGTTCTTCATTTCCGGGACTGTCCCGGACAATCCGGGACGTATGGCATGTATGCGAACCACTATTCAACTTTCAATTTACACAGTGCTACGCTACATGTACCTGTATATGGCAACAATATGGAATTTGAAAAGTGGTAGTGTATTTGGGCCTGGAATATAATTGATGTAAGTTTTAATAAACATTCTGCTAATGCAATTAGTTAAATAATGTTTACATGTTATGTTCAATAATTATTGCATGATCATTCTGCGCTGTTAAATTAATTTGGAGCAGTTAAAGCTTCCGACATTACTTCATCAAGTTCATGTTGGAACGGGAGTATTTAAGCTAATACGCCCATTGAATACAACAACAACAAAAGCTTTATTATTGCAGGGCTCGCGCTGTCGTTCGCCATTTGAGCCACTTGCGAAAATATTGAGAATTTGGCTCAAGAAAATTCTGATTTGCGAAAATGCTAAGTTCTCGCAAATCTTCATTGAAATTACCCGCCATATAAGGTAGTGCACCTCTAATGATTTCCCGCGATTTCTTCGAAGGTTAAAGAGCCTACTATTAGGTGCCGTAGCCTAGTGGTTAAGGCGATAGACTAGAAATCTTTTGGGATATTCCCGCGGAGGTTCGAATCCTGCCGATGACGTATACTTTTTTGCGACGCGTTTTATTTATTTTCTAACGTAATTTGATTTAATATGGCATATAAGCTATATTTATTGTTAAATATGTTGCAATTTTTATGCACATTTTTCAATTATTAAAATTAAAACAACGTTATGGCGAAATTGGGTGATTTACTGTTGAAAATACGAACCATGCATGTTGCATTTTTATTTTTATTTCAAAAAGTAAACGGTAAATCTGTCTAGTTCTTGGTATTTTTGCTGTATATAGTGTTTCTATAAAAACTAAGTTTAAAATATGACTTAAATGATACTATTTTGAATTTTATGACACTTTGTTTTTAACCGACCCAATTTTTACTTGGCTGAAATCACTTACATTTCATGGTGCTCTTCCATAGATAAAAATTTGTAAAAAATAAATGTCTGTAAAAGAATACTTATTTCATCTTGTTTAAACTTTAAACACCTTTACAGCATCTGTACACACCAACTGCATGCCCATATTTGGAAATTTGAATGAATTATGGAACTTTTATATACCCCAGGGGTGAAAATAAACTGGACAAAAGCCGAGCGTGGGGGTGGTTTTGAAAAAATCGGTATATTTTTTTAAAAAGCATGGAAAGCCTACCTACAAATTTGCATGTAGTTCAGTGAAATGATGCTGATTAAAAAAATAATTAATTAGATTATATTTGGATATGTGCCCATTAGAGGTGCACTACCTTAAATCCAGACTAGTTTTCTATAGTTTTCTCTTTGTTTCATTGAAAGTGTTCGCAAATTGAATAATAAACGAAAACCGGTCTGCACCAGAACATGAGACATCGCTCGACCTTATTGTTATTGAAGCGCACGTGGTAGCTGGCCAATCAACATTGAGTTCGCTCACACATAATATTGGGTCAATCATGCGTATACAATTTGATACACAGTTGATATTGTCGTCTGCCAAAAATTTAGCGGCCGATGGCAAACGTCGTATTTAAAGATAAACACATGACAAGAAGAGCAACAATAAATAATTTCTCAGCTGATCACTTTAGACCTTTCTACCGACTATCGATCTGAATTAAATGATGACCATTAAATAATTAGTTCTATGTTGATGATGTTGTTACACCTTTCTGCCGATTATCGACGTTATCGTTTGAAATAAAAGGTGATAATTAAGTTGTTTTTACCCACAAGCAATGCTATTGTTAAGAAAAATGTCAACCAAATGGTATATTTATAACGTATTTGCTAGATTGTCAGACGTCACTGATTTTCATTGTCTGCAATCAAACGATATGCAAATAATATTTCAAGTGCAGAACGCGTACATTTTTTCGGACTGTCGTTTTCGGATAAATAATTTTTCGCTGATTTAAATTTATTTTCGGAGTTCTTTATAGAAGAAATAGAATGACGAATACACATGCGGTAATACGGACGATGTGGTGCATATTATTTCGAATTGTATTCACTTGAAATTGCAATTGGAAAGACTATAACAAAGAACAATTTGTAAGGGCTCTGGTTGGGGTGGGGGGCTTTTCCCTTTATTCCTGTTGGGTTCCTGGTTCTAAGACCCCCGGCCTAATTTTCAGGATTTCAAATTTGGGACAACTTACTCCACTGTTAAGTGTACATGTATAAATAAACTTATGATTGTACTTTGAAAAGTACCATAATAATTATTTCTATATTGAAAACTGCATGTTATATTATATCTGATATGCCCTTGTTGTCATAAAAAGAAATATGAACAAGTTGACAGAATATATTATTATTTTAAAACCACTTTTCGCACGCCGAAAAACGAAATCAGGTTGGCTCAAAGAAATTTTGGGCCAGTGCTAGCCCTGTATTGCAATGTATAATGTAAGTGTATACATATCAGGGGACAAAAATATTTCTAAACTGCACTCGTCCTGCAGGACAAGTGCATTAAAATTTTCACTCGTCCTGCAAACACATGCACTTGTCCTTAAAATATGGGTGAAATGAAGATTGCAAAGGGCTGATATGACTAATAAAGTTTCTTGTATCACTGCTAAATTGCTGCTTACTCAGATGTTCATGCCAGCTGATCACAAAATAAATGTTAAGCAGTGAAATAAATTACTTTATTTATGAGGAACACACAATAAATAATTGAAGACAATTTTGTGTTTGCCGTTTTTCTAATACTAGCAACCCCAGCTAATTTTTCATCAACATCTGTTTTTAAAGGCAATTGCATATTTGAAAAGAGCTCTTTAAGAGCTTTTCAGAACAGTTTTTCTTTTTAAAATATCTTTAAAAAAAAAAAAGTTATGGGAATTTGAATATTGCTAAAATGCGCAAAAATTCTGAATTTTCTCCCTATATAAAGTGAACAAGGAAGCGCGACATTTGCGGCACCGGAAATTCAAGTTCATACATTTTTACATAGTAAAATTGCCATAACTTTTTTATTTTTAGAGATATCTTCATGAAATTTGGAACATTTGTAGATCAATGTATACTCTGTTCATTAAAGTATTATAAACCCTTTTAGTTATTAATACACACATTGTAATGATCAACACATTTAGGAAGCATATACATAATTTTATTAGAGACATTATTTTATTAGAGACATTATCTTTTTTTCGAAAGGCATCAGGCTAAAATATCTACAATTAACACATTTATTCACTCAAAAGCAATATTGGAATTACATGTACTTAAAATGGAAACCGGTTTTTAAAAGCAAATTTAATTAATTTAGTCTTAACTCTCTAATCAAATTTTCACAGGTGTTTGGGGGGGGGGCGGAATGTCTTTTCATCGTTTTGGGACGGGGACATGCACACATTCTATAACTTTCTAATCCTTGAAATAAATCTATGAATATTTCTTATATATGTTATATATGTTGTCTTTTGTTGGTGCTTCTTTCACATTCCATAACCATTCAAAATTCAAACAGTCGGGCACAAATCCAGCAGAAATTAGGAATTGTTTCTGAACCGTCTGAATGTCTTCTCGTAGAGGCCATTTGTTCTGGACAAGTTTTCTGGTGGTAGTCATGAATTTAACCACAAAGTTTTCTTTATCTTTAACTTCAAAATCCATACCAGGATACCAAGCATCCTGGTATGCAATTGCAACATATGCATTACAATTTAAAATTCTGCATTTAGATTCATCAAGTCTTTCACAATTTTTCACCGGGCACTTTTCTTTAAATTGACAAGTTTTTTTTCTAGTCACATGTTCTTGAAACTTTGGTTTTGACATATTTTTCTGTTGATGCTTTGAATGAAGGGTTAAGATGACACAGTAAATTGAACAACACAGTTGAAATTTCCCCATTTTTTCTATAAAAGTATTTATTTCAAGAATGAGTCCATTCTTCTGCCTGTTTATAGGCTACAAGGTTTCTGCCTTCTTCTAAAGAGAGGTTGTTATACCATTTTCATGACAGAATGGTCCTGGGTAGTCTGCCATTGACTTCCTAGATCTACTGAAAAAAAGGAAAGAAAAGTCAGACCTACAGTACAGGCAACGTGTACTTTGACAAAAACGCGTGTCCGCGGTGTTCAATTTTCCCGATGGGTGACATTTCGCGGGGGGCGGACACGCTACTGACCGCGGTGTTCGGCGAACACCCAAAATCGCCGCGATTGCACGTCATCATTAACTGGAACACCCGTGATCACCGCAATGCCGCGCGGCCATTGATACATGTAATACCTGTCTGCGATGGTCATTCAAGAGTTTTAAATTTACATGTACATGAACAATGTACAAATGAACATAATAAACTACATGTATGTGCAAATGTATGCGTACTTAAAGTGATATTATGGGCAACTAACAGTATTTACAATATACAATGTAGGTGTGTATCGTAACCGTTGTTTATTTTTTGTGTTTTCGCTCGATATACACTTGCATTTGTTAATGCAGCATCAACATAATTAAACAATATCCCGAAAAGAAAAATAATCCATTTGAATATCAACCGTACTTTCGTTTTGACAACTTACGACAGAAATGAATCGATGTACGATGCGAGTCTAAATGTAGTTTTCATGCAGATTCTTTCATACGACACAATGACACAATTTGGTTTTACGGATCATTTCAGCTTAGAGGGATGGGTGAGTCATGTAACATATCGAAAATAATATATATTTTTTTATAAACAACCGGTAACAAGATGAGTTGTAGATAATTTCAGATACCACATTCATTATAACTTATTGTTTTCACCCGTTTCTTTTCAGCTCAATTCAACAGTAACAAAATGCCCATCACTTTAAATTCGGACAGCACGTAAAGCCGGAAACGTAATTAAAGCGCTTAGATCATCAAGTCTATTAACTGGTATGGTGTTAAGCAATTCAATCGCCGTTTTTTAACAACACATATCGAGTTATAAAGAAAGTGAGTATTAAATAATTTATTTGCGTCCGCCTGTACTGTCTGAAATAACGTACTGCATCAGTATGCTACGAAATTTAGAAATTGTCATCTGTCGATTGCAACGACTGCAATCGTAAACTGTTGGGTTTTTCTATTCATATACATGTATTTTAACAGATTATATTTTGTGTCTTTCAGGTTTCTTCCATTTCAGCACTGGACTCGTTTGTTGAAATAAAGTTCTTTAAGATCTTTGAAAGAAGTTCAAAATTAGTAAATATAGCATGTATATAGAGAATGATATTCCAGATCATTCTCTTTCATGCGGTATTTTCGTTAGAGTTGTTTTGTTCGTTTGTAACTTTTTGTGCTTCTTCCCGACTTTTTCTGCTGACATTTCCGCTTGTTCTCAATGCTTTGCATGGCGAGTTGTGAACAATATCTGATGTAAGATATTTTAAATTGATCTAATCAATATTTACTTTCTAACGTAGCCCATGTCATCCTTCGTTTTCAAGTTAGTTATTATTTATAAAGATTTGTTACCGGTTATAAATTTACATATCAGGTTATGAATATTTGATAACAACTCGTGATATTCGTTCATGTTGAATTAATTGTTTGTTTTTGTTTTTCCTGCGTTTTCCCCTTAGCATATAACATTGCATCATTTAATAGATAGAATCCTGTATATACATGTATGTACGTAATAACAACAACATTATAAAGTCGGTATTTATTCGAAATGCACAGTGAATATCAAATATATACAGTATTTACATAATTTACATTCAGTAGAAGTATTCACATGTTGTTGTTCAGAAGCGACAGAAAAATATATACAGTATTTACATAATTTACATTCAGTAGAAGTATTCACATGCTGTTGTTCAGAAGCGACAGAAGCGAAGTGTCGCATGAGGTCTTTATCTCGGGAAGCATGCCGTACAGGTCCTCCATGTACCCGTTGATGTCGGCAGATGTGCCCGCATCTCTCCTCATTCGTCTCTCCTCTCTACCCTGGCGGCGAAGAAGTTCATTAACCTTAGGCACAACACTGTCACGCCATACATTTTCCGCCAGGGCTTCTGGATAGAACACACCGCATTTTGTTGTCGCCAATATGTTTTAGATTGATATTATGCGCATTTTCGACTGTTGAATTGAGCTGAAAAAGGGAAACTGGTCAAAATATTTAGTTAAAATATGGTAACTGACCAATTATCTACAACTCGTCTTGCTTCCAGTGGTTAATAAAAAAATATAATATTCGATATTTTTCATGACAGTTCAGTCCTCTAAGCCGAAATGATCCGTAAAACAAATTTGTGTCTTTGTGTCGTATGAATGAATCTGCGCTAAAATGAAATTTAGGTTCACATCGTACCCCGAATCATAACGAAAGTACAATTGATATTCAAATGATTTTTTGATTTTTCCGGGATATCGTTTTAGAATGTTGATGCTGCATTCATAGATATAAGTTTATGTAAAGTGACAACACCAAAAAATAACCGACGGTTGCGATAGACACCTATAAACATTGCATATATTGTTAGATGCGCATAATATTACGTTAAATACTTAAAATATCCTTCGACCATCATGTACATAAAAATAGACTATATTTACTTGTATTCATTATCGCTTTAAAGCGGGTATATACGATTTTTATATGTGTTTAATTGTAATTGTAATACATTGATAAAATATGTTACAATAACACAAAATAGGCAAGAAAAATTACACATTAAAGCCGAATTTCATAAAATGCAGCAAAGAAAATTAGCGCCCCGAGTCGATTGTGACGTACATATTTTCCTACAATAACAGAAGCATTCGTCTTTGCATTAGGATCGGAGTTAGTGTTCGTGTGTCGTATGAATAGATATCGTTGCAGGAATTCAAATAAACCGTTAAACTAAGTTTAGATTCACATCGTACATGTATGGTTTACATGCTAGCGAATTCGGCTGTACAGCCGTTTTAAATTTCAGAATTAAATATCTGGCTTATTTCGCATTTTTCGACACGTTCTTCTTTACTTTTATTTTAATTTATATTTAAATATATATATAATAAGTTTATTACACATTTTATATAAATTCATAAATATTTGACAACAACGTATATACCCGCTTTAAATGAAAGGGATCAATAATTTACGTTTATATTTAATTATTTTATTTTTAGCGAACACGATGAACACCGCGGTAGATATAATGGGTCCGCGGTGATTCGCGGTGTCCACCTTATTGAAAACGGCCCCCGCGAACATTTGATCTGAACACCCATCGCGGGGGTCGTTTGGTTAGCGAACACCGTAAAATGAACACCGCGACGAGTGGCGTTTGTCAAAGTACACGTTGCCTGTACTGTACATCATCAGTACATGTATAAATCATGTTAATATGCAACTTTTACAGTGCAAAAACATTCTCACAGGCCAGTGGGGATATGCACATTTGGACAATTTCTACAACGTCGGGGCAAATTTATCGATTTAATCATGTCAACGATTGTTTAGATACTTAAGAAAACTTATTTTCATACATATAATTTACGGATAAAAACACCTTTGAGGGCATTTCATAACAGTAACACGGGGTTGGTTTTCCTACGATTCGATCGCACGAGCAAGTGCCCGTCCTTACATCGAAATTACATATTTGAACTGAAATAAATAATTAATCGAGTCAAAATCAAGGTTTCTAGAACTCACCTTTGTATTTAGAATAAAGTTGAACCACATGAAGATGTTTTCTAACGGTAACATGCTCAAAATCGTCGATAGAAAAACGTGTTTACGATGCGTAATCAGTTAATCAAAATGGCGGTCAAAGGTGAAAAGCGAGGTCGCCGCGTGACCGGAGTAAATTTGAATAAATTACTACGTTCGGCTTAAAATGCGGGAAGGTTCCTATTGTTTCCGACAAAAGATTTTTATATCAAATTAAACTTCAGAACATTCCCTACAATATGATATATGATGCATAGTTCGGAAATCAGTACCTTTTGTAAAAAATCGGCGACACTTTAGGGGACTATATCTCCGGTTCGGATGAACTTAAAAATTTGCATCAAAGTCATGAATGGAGGTCGTGAACTTTTCTAAATGGATTCGTCAATCTCATTAATATTCATAAAGTTTAAGTCACCCGCGAATAGGAACAAAGAGTACATGTGCCACGCGCCGAGTGCATGAAAGTTGATAATCACGCGCAACAGCGAAAAACCATAATATTTATTGTTTATTAACAGATAAAACTGGGTTATAGTGGGTAAAATACAAAAGTAAAACATGCATTTTGTAGAGAATTTTATTAGCTTTAAAATGAGACCAATTATAAAAATATTCATCTACAAATGTAATTTTAATCCCCAAAATGCCACAGGCGGTGTAGACTTTTCACAGTTTTCCAGATAAAATGTGGGATTATCGGAGATTAGCTGGGGTTGCTACTAATACTCGCGTGCTTTCCGTTTCGGACGTTTGAACATCGCTACCGCCAACTTTAAAGAACGCTCGTATGTCAGACATTTTTCTGATGAAATTCAGACTGGTTTGAAACCGTAGATTCTACTTCCAGTTTAAATAATTCTTTAAAAATCAATACTTACAGTGAATGCATAGGTTGGTTCCCTGTCACCATGGATGCGCAAAGTTTACACCAAAAAGCCAATATTTACTGGGGACACAGTCTCGCATAACAACGTGCACCTGCTGTATGAAATTTACAATTACAATTTCCGGTTCATTCGCGATCTACTTTTTGTCTTTCGGAATAGACATGATTTAAGAAAATGATTTTATTAAATGAAAACAAGTCTTACTCGTCAGAAAATACATATTTTAACATCAGCCTTTTTCACTCGTCCTGTAGGACGAGAGCTTTAGGGAAATTCACTCGTCCTTTCCAGATTTTACTTGTCAATACGAGCGGACGAGTGGTATTTTTGTCCCCTGCATATATGTTACATGTAATGTATATAGTGTAACTCTCAACGTAAATCGCTTAAAAAAAGGGTTAAATCTTGGGAGGTGTAATGTCCAGGCTTAGCGGGTGTAAAGACTAGGGGTGTAACATCCATGGGGTGAAGGGACTGGAAATCTTCATAACGTATTTTTACCGATAGCCCGACAGTTTGAGTAAAGAAATAAAAGAAAAGAAGACAGAATCGGGGATGATAAACACAAATACAAAAGCAGTAATACCTCTTAATGTTATGACTTACTTATCATTTACTGATTCCTATTGAAATATATAAAACTAACTGGATTTCTGTTTCTTTCTCCAAATACGTTCTATGAAAATTTGACAAGCGAATGACTTCCGGTTGGGACAAACCAAAACATAATTAACAACAACCTTAATGTACAGGCTACACTATACTAAGTTTTACGCCTAGTTACAATTAGAGAACGTTCCTGTGACTCTAATCAAAAAGCGTCTGCAGTAGTCGGATGATATTCATTCATTATTTGCGAAATTTCTGCGACAAAATCAATATATTTTTCAACAATACACGTTTAGATAAAGATGAAACGGAATAAATATTTAAAATGTTCATCTCCTTATGTACTCCCTTATCTTTAAAAAAAAACTGATGTGATTAATGTCTGGCGTTGAATCGACTTGAAAGCGTTTTTTAAAGACGAGAAGTGCATTCTATACATAGATGGTGACGTCACTACGTTATTGTCAGAAAGACCGGTGTGACACAATGCCAATCTCTTGCACGACGGTTACATTACATTCACATATGTGTTGGGCTCAGAACGGACAATTGTTATGAAAGCGTCTCATTTATGTCATGATCATTCCAAGCGTTCATCATTGAGGTTACAGAATACTAAACAATCTCTTGCACGACGGTTACATTGCATTCACTGCATTAAAGAAAACCATCTCATACCATGATATCTTATATCAGTCTTAATTCATTATTATAAAATTGATATTTTTTTTTGTTTTTTTTTTATGTTAAGAAACTAACATACATACACACGTCGAAGCACTTCCTAACGTCACTCAAAAAAATATGTTCAATTGTGTGAAGTGCGTGGAATGATTCCATCTGCGTAAATGGGCAATAAATTAGTTCCAAAGAGTTGCATTAAAACTGGCAAGTTTTTGCACGATTTATCGTTCATTTAAAAGTCATATTTCTTAATTTAATGCATGCGATCTTAAATATCAAATCAAATATACGTTGAATGCGTTTGTTCGGTTTTATCTATTTTATAGACAAAATGGATGGCTGAGCCTTAAGCAGAGTTGTATGTGAGGGCATGGAACGACAACTCTGCGTGGAAATTGACACAATGCGAGAAGTGCGTAAATATCTCACCTTGTAAGAAACCCATTTCGTGGGGCAATTGTCGTGTTATGGCGTCTATCTATCTATCTTCGGATACTGTTGAACTCCCCTTTCGGGTATTATAAACAGATCGCGCTGTCAGTGAAAGAAAAAGATTTATACAATATAGTACAATAAAAGTATTGACAGTGAGACGTCAAAGAAAGAAAGTAAGACTGAAAGTGTTAGTATATGTATAGACAAGAGTTAAAATAAGGTTTAAAACACACTCTGCCGCAACTAATTGTATGAAATTTGGCTGAATGCCAGCTCGAAGGATTCAAACGTTGGCAGGAGGACAATTTTTGGTGGGAGGTTGTTCCATAGTATTACAGTGCTGGGAAAATAAGAAAAATTATAATAGTTAGCTTCCGTGTGAATCTGCCTTTAAGCTAAAGGATGTGTATCGCGAGTCAATCTCCTGGGTTTTTCAAAATATGTGGGGACGGGGACAGCTACTAATGAGTGGAAATTTTGTTAAATAATACTATTTTAGTATCAGTCCATCTGTTCTCTAGAGATCTTATACCGAGTGACTGTTGCATGTCTGAGACACTATCATAAGTGGAATAGCTGTAATGTAGCCATCTGATTGCTCTTATTTGAACAATTTCGATTTTATTGATGTTTTGTTTAGTGTATGGCGACCAGACTGGAGACGAGTATTCTACTTGAGGCATGACAAGAGGTTTATTGGCAGTTTGTTTTACTTTTTTGTTTTTAGTTTGGATGTTACGTTTAAGGAAACCAAGTGTTCTATTTGCTGTTGTACATATTCTATTAATGTGAGTGCTGACAGAAAGGTCATTGGAAAAGTCTAATCCTACGTATTTTGAACTTGGTACGGTTTTAAGGATATGGCCATGCAATAAATAATTATGTTTGCGTTTATGTTTGCTCGCGTTATGTTAAGGACTTCGCATTTACTGAGGTTAAAATGCATTTCCCATTGGATTTCCAATTGTTCCAAGGTATTTAGATCTTGCTGTTATTGGTTGCAATCATTAAGGTTGTTGATCGTGAGGTAGACAGCAGTGTCATCAGCAAAGAGACTGACTTGGGATCATACATGATCTGGTACGTTGTTTATGTAGAGGAGGAATAAGAGGGGGCATAAGACAGAGCCTTGGGGCACACCAGATGTCACAGGAACTTCATCAGATTTCACGCCCTCCAGAACGACAACTTGAGTTCGACCTATTAGGAAATAACGGATCAAGTCAAAAGAACAGCCTCTGATACCATGTTCATGAAGTTTATAGAGAAGTTTAGAATGGCTGACTTTATCAAAAGCCTTGCTAAAGTCCAGAAGAATAAGATCTGACTGCTGGCCTGCAACAAGGGTTCTCGCAAGGTCATCTACCAGTTGGATGAGTTGCGTTTCGCAGAAACGGCGCTCCCTAAAACCATGTTGGAGATAACATAATATATCTTATTTGGTTAAATGAGCAAAGATGTTAGATGCTATGATATTTTCAGTAAATTAACAAAGAATACAAGTCAGAGGTATCGGACGATAGTTTGATTGGTCACTATGGGGTCCGTTTTTTATAGAGGGGGGACACATTTCCCTTTCTCCAATCAGATGATAAGATAATAATGAGAAACTAATGTTTAAGCCATACCAGACGGTTTATTGAATCATGTGTTGTAAATTGAAAGGGCGACAATTCCTTCAAAAATTTAAACGATCTCTAAAGCTTTACATTTACAATGGAGAGGTGATTCTAGAAACAGTTTTAAACAAATCGTTGCTAAAAGCAGGAGTTGAGCACATAAGATTTTATATAATGTAAATTACTCCATAAAAATAACTCAACAGCGAAACCTTGCCAATATGCCCTGAGGCACTAATAGGTAATCATTTTGTAAACGTTTCACAAAAATCACAAGCGTAATGTAGGAAGGTTTGCGTACAGAATTATAAGACAGACTGAAGCAAGCACAGACGCCTACCTTTTACGAGAGATAACCATAACCTATTTTGTTTATTTAAATAGCATGTTTTGGTATCGAAACTTAGGGATAATAAATCACTGCACCTCTTGTCAATTTATGTATTGCCTGAAACCAAGAAACCATTCTATTGTTTTTTTTTTCATTATTGCTTCCCAATTTAAACTAGTTTAAACTATTATATTAACGGGAATAAAACAATGAAAAATGCGATTATTTTTAATTCGATATCAGTTAGGACTGCCACGTGACCATAGTAAATCATTTAATCTTCTTACCTTTTAAAAAACCTTCAGTAAGTCAGTGCAAATGTAATTGCATCTGGTCCGATCTTTAGGTCTCCAATGTCAAGGCTACGATCCGTGTATAACTGGGACCACATTGAACACTCACAACCCCGCCCCACGTCCAGCCCTTGTGAATCCAGGAGCTGGAGAGTCCCTCGCTCAACACGCCACACTGACCCTGGAGGGAAATACTATAAAAAAGAATATGTTCTGGGTCTATTGCATGTGCGTAAAGTGTAACACCAGATTAGCCTGAGACGATACTTTCTGCTTTACGCAATTCATTGAGCCCAGTTTTCCCAGAACACGGCTCATATAGTCCAATATAACAACTTAAACTTACATTGTTAAACACATGCACATTTCATATCTACAGGTAATCTCATGAGGCGAAACACACTCTACAATAAAGCAAAATTATCAAATTGAAAAGCAGTGACCTCAATATAACAAGACGAACTGAACACCAAGTCGTAGACACACAATGAGTGGATATCAGCAGACACACTACAGAAATATGCTGAACGAAGAACATAACGTTGTATGAAAGATGAACTGTGTTTGTGAAATACAATCGCCCTACTATACTTTGAAGTGTTTAGGAAAAGGTCGGGAAACTGTTAATTCCGAGGCTTGTAACTTTGCCAAATATCAATTGACCAGAACAATCAGCCTTGCTCGGAAA
The DNA here is from genome assembly GCF_020536995.1 of Dreissena polymorpha. NCBI lineage: Eukaryota > Metazoa > Mollusca > Bivalvia > Myida > Dreissenidae > Dreissena > Dreissena polymorpha. The sequence continues at coordinate 29,977,132 of NC_068363.1, forward strand.
GCCATTTAGGTAAGCTCACATACCAACATCCAGATAAGTATCTGAACGCGTTTCGGAAACAATCCGGAAGTGCTATTTTAGAGAAATAATTAATCTCAAGGCCCGTAACTTAGTAAAAAAAATCGGGCCGAAACTATAACCTCATCTGTAAGTCATTTTGTGTAGACTCGCACACCACAAATAAGGTTAGTATCGAAAAGTACAAAAAGTCCGGAAAATGTTAATTTGAAAAACAAGGTTAGTCCAAGACTCGTAACTTTGTCAAAAATCAATTGATAAACTTGAACTTGAACTGTTAGTTATGAAAAAAGACTTACATATCTAAAACAAGGCAAATACCTGAAAATCAGGTAAATTTCTGACAGCGTTTAAGAAAGAAACTCCGAAAACGGAATGCCGGACGTTCAGACAGACGGACGGCCGGAAAGTGAGACTGCTATATATTATCCTTTCGGGGGCATAAACAACAGCTAACAAGAGGAGAAAATGCAAAATAACGTCAAGCAAAATATAAAAGCGGACAAGTGGAACTACCTTCCTATCACATTTGTGCGGTTCACACTAACTAATATTTTGGGCTGTTTTAAACAACACATGGAAGACATGAAAATATTGTCTTGAAAATCATCAATAAATGATCACAATGACCGTCTTCAGGCCGATTGCAAATTCCTTGAATGTGTATTGTTTATTTTGATTTTTTTAAAGGCAGATTATGATTAATTAAATATCGTTTATCCGCGCATAAATCCAGGATGAAGCCAGAAATTACAGCTTCATGAAAGCATCAGTTCTCTCAGAATGGTCGTCAAGGAAAACATATTTCTTCTTGAAAAAAAAAGAATTCAACGGGAAATATACTGCGATTGCTGTGTTGTTTGACTAATGGAGAAACAACAATGTGTTTTGAGTTTAAAGTGAGATTTCGTAAACGTGATTACGTCTCAATCCTGATCATGAACATTGCTACATTTACCTTTATATAAACATACGCTATTCAAAATTTGCTAAGGATCACTTTTTATAGTGTGTGTTATTTTAAGTTCACCCCTAGCTAGATTCAGCCAGCGTCACGCATCAATGATAAATCAATACATAAAAATCAAATCAAAAGCACACAATCTAATATCAAAACCTGCAAAAAAACAATTTAAAATGAACGTAATCCAACAGTGAAGATAATGTGAAAATAAAAAGTGATTCTTAGAAAATAGTGAGTAATTTTGTAGTGTTTTGACAAATAAAAAGATGATGATCAATATAAGCCTCGAACGCTATCAAAAATTATTTTATTCCTTTGCTTCAAAGTGTCGCATTATTTGCGATATTTTTGACAGCTTCGTGATTTGAAATGCATATTAACTTATTTAAACATTACATCAAAAGACTTTTCATCTACCACCTGGATTTGTTGTGTATGTGTTATTGGTGTAACAGTCGATACGACTATTATTTGTTTCGTTTAAATCAAGTAACATGTATTTATACATTAATGTACGAGGTCCCATAATACTGTTCAGATTTATAATGACGGGTTCGAAAAACTAATATGAAGATGAATATAAAACTAATATGTAGATGCACACGCTGTTGACCTTTTTATTACGATACGAAATTTAAACGCATTGCTTTATTATGTCTTAATGGTAACGAAGCATCACCAATCTCTATGGGAACACGATTTATGCATGTCTTTACAAAATTAGAGTGGGGGTTTTGTATATGTATTTCTGTGTTTGCGATGCAATGTCTACACTCAACCTCTACGAGTTACAGCTCACCATAAACCGGTATATATATATATATATATATATATATATATATATATATATATATATATATATATATATATATATATACGTCTATGTAATACATTGCCCAAATAAAACTGTGTAATAGCCCGATCAGTGTCTTTATTAATTTAAAATCGCGTTTTTAATACATGACCATATTTTAGATATGCATAAACATGTTACTAACAGCGCTAAATTTGATAAATGCTAACGTGCAAGTGACAAAGTAAGACGGCACGTATTATATCAATTGACTTTATCAGCGTGATACGTGCTTATATACTCTAAGCAGCCGGGTTAGTCCATTGTACGGAAACAAACTCTTGTTTGGGACTTTGAAGCATTGAACTGGGAAATCGACATTCTATGTTTATTAAAACGCCCAACATAACTACAATCACTTAATCGCATACATGTTCACGCGCTTGTGCTGCCCTTAAACAGCACTTAACAATTCTAATTTTATAGGCTGACATCATCCTGATCAAATAATTGTATTCAACGAACTGTGCAATTAATTGTGTGTGTCCCAGTTGTAGTTTTAGTACTAATGAAGCAAAAATGATTAATAGCAACAGTCGGATTTAAACGAGGATGATTAAGATGATATAGTTTGAAAGATATGATGATACTAGGACTTGAGTTTGGGGTTGTCGGTTGATGATAAGCCAAATATATACATGTATGTTGATAATGTATATTCCCAACAGATAATGTTAACATTGTTACTCTCGTTGAACAAATCAATACCGAACAAACTGCATACTATTATTTCTAGCAAAATACCACTCTTAGCTTTACATATAATACACAGTTGTGTTATGTAAAGGAAACAAGTGCATTGTTTACTTGCCAAACGATTAACGCGTTGCATAAAGTCATTCACGATGTCCATCGATAACTATACCGAGAGTGTTTCTTGAAATAAACGCAAGCAGCCGATTTGCTTGGTTTGGTATGCAACACTTTCACAACAAACATGATACTTGATGACTCCTCCGACGGTCGTGCTAGCTGTTTCACGTTTCAAGATGATTGTTAAGGACTTCCTTTATAATTACTCTAATATGGCTGCATAGTTCACTTTGGTAGGGAGGCATGCGAATGTACGCATGCGCCAAGAGTCATTTTGAGTCAATGGGTATGCAAATTTAATGGCCCTTTACTGCAAAAACAAGAGTTACTCCACAGTAGCAAACTGGTGCATGCAAACCTCCCGTCGGCTACCGATCGCGCTGACCTAGTGTCGGGCCGGGGTTTAAATTAGTGTTGACCTCGTAGGACCGTACATGTGTGATGTGTGCGTTATCCTCTGTAAATGGGTGTTTACCTGAAATGTATGGATTACCTATTTTCGGGCCGGGGTTGAAATTAGGTTGGACGTTAGAGGGAAATGCTTACATGTTCAGTTTTTCGAGTGAATGGGGTTGACCTATTTATGGCCCGTCTCAAAAAACATTTTTTCCCGTTGGCGTCTTAGTGCACGCAGACATCTCGTCGACTGATTGTCGGACAAACCTTGTTTCGGGTCGGGGTTTTTATTAGGAATATTTCCAATGTTAAATAGGTTCGCAGACCTCCCGCTGGCTGTTTGTCGGGCTTACTTGGTTTCGGGCAAGGGTTTTCTTTAGGCTGAGTATCATGGGAACGTACACACATGTCATGTGCGTTTTTCTAGAGAATGGATAGGTACCTTAAATGACCACTTTCTGAAAACAGGAGTTTTCCCCATGCAGCGACATAGTGCACGTCGACCTCAAGTTGGCAGTCAATCGAGCTGACGCCCATGCTTATCTTGGTTTTAGTAAGGGTGGGCATCAGAGACACTTACATTTATGCCGCGTGTTATTTCCATTTAATGGGTATGCAATTATCTTTGCTCCTTTCTGAAAAAAAAACAAGTTATAATCCGGTAGCGACGTGGTACACACATACCTTCCATTATCCGCTTTTTAGGCTGAAATACTTACGGGCCGGGTTTGAATTAGAGTCGGTGACCAGAAGACGTACATTATGCCGTGTGTGTTATTTTTATTGTATGGGCATGTTTATTTAATGGCCATTTAATGACGAACACAAGCATTCACCCGGTAGCGTTCAGTTCAAGCAGACCAATTGTTGGTTGTTGTAAGGCTGACCCGTGTCGGGCCGGGGTGTAAATTAGGTTGGACTTCAGGCGGACGACCTAGTACACGCATATTATCTTTTGGCTGTCTGTTTCGCTGACCTTATTTCGGGCATGTTTGTAATTTAGTTTGTTCAGAAGGACGTCTATACATTCCATATGTATGCTATTTCCCAATTAATTGGTTTGTACAACGGATGACCCCTCTCTGTCCAAAAATGAGTTATTTCCCGTTAGCAAGCTTGTACATTCCAAACTTCTGTCGGTTGCCTGTCGGATAAATACATTTACGGGCCATGATCTATAATCAGGGTGGGAGTGTTGCGATGTACTTAGACTTGATATTGTCCACATATTAAGTTGGTAATACTGTGATGATCAACTCGTTGATTTCAGGAAACTGATAAAAGTTGAAGTTTTTCTTATAAGTTTAAAATAAAAATTGTTTACATGTTTACCAATCCTGAGAGTTCATTGATGCAATTTTTTTAAACGTTATTGTACATTTCAGTAAGATAAATACGGCAGTAATTTGGACAGAATTAATCTAAGATATGTAATAGGCAAACATGAATTGATCGTTAGCAAACAGACATATAGGGTGGACATATATTTAAATTGTTTAAAACAAAAATGTGACTTAAAAACACCTTGCTGTTTATGCAAAGGAACCGAAAGAAGCACGTGATAAAATACTAGTACTTAAATATGTTACTTTGTGAGCAAACCCTGTATAAAGTATTTTTGCAAAACCACTAAATTTTGCCGTAAAAACGGATATACAGCCTTGTAACGCGTTCAATGCATTATAATACAATCGCTCTTTTAATATGGTTGCTGTATAATGCACCAGGAGGGCTGTCTCAAATTCGTCGACAAAGTGCACTTCTCTGTTAATATGCGCAATAATGGTTTTTAGGTTTTTACAATGTTGAACATTAGTAAAAACTAAGAAATACTGTTACATTAAGAATTACTATGAGTGATGTAAACGACGCTGTGTTGGGCCATGAATTGTACAAGAGGCACATGCAATTTCGTATAGTTTTTATTATAAATTGCTAATATCGCCCATAATTAAAACAGTATACTATACAACTAAAATGCAGGTTTGACATATAGAGTATAGCTATTTTACATAAGTGTTTTGAACCTAAACGCGGACATAAAACGAATTTAATGTTTTTTTAGGGAAACACTGGTATGTCTATAGGAGAGGTTTACAGGTAAGCCACTATGCTAAAAATAGAACCACTGATAAGAACTGACCACAGCAACCGTTGCTGGTCGGACAAACTTTCTGCACTACCTTCTGATTTTCTATAGAAAGTGATATAGTTGGTAGTAGTAAAGCACTGGTAATCATATAAATTATAGTCATTATTTTGCAGTCGCTGTTTTTTAATATGAGATAAGCATTTTGTTTTACTGCACAGATGGTAATAATTTTATCATATATCATCATTTCAGGTTTAACTTTGTTTTAAGATAATAACATACGTGTGTGTTCAATAGAATTTTTTTAAATATTTATGTCATATATGAAATGGAGAGTTAAATAAATAAGTAAATAATTAAAATGATCGATCAATTTGAAAAAAATCGATAGATTTATAGAAGCATGGGTATCGATATGCCATCTACTTCTTCTAAAAAAGTTCTGGTAGGACTAGTTATTGTTGTTATGGACTATGCAAGAGTGACTCAATGTAATAATGATTACATAATAATAATAATAATAATAATAATAATAATAATAATAATAATAATAATAATAATAATAATAATAATAATAACAATAATAATAATAATATTAATAGATTTAACAAAGACCTATAGATTACAATCTATAGATCTTTGGGTTTAATAATAAAAATAAACACTTTATTTACGAAGGTTATATTTTAAAGACAGTGATTGCATGGTGAGCTATTTAAGCACATTTTAAGAACTGACCAAATTTCTCTGAAACAACAGGAATTTTTCACATACACTGTATAAAGATCATCAATGATATAATCTTTAAACTGCACCTGAATATTGACTAGCAGGTCACTTCCCTTGAGATTGTATATGATGAATAATAAACACATTTACCTATATACATATGCAGAATATTTGTTTAATCAATTAACATATTTTATAACATTTAGTAGCTAATGATATCATAAAGATCTAGATCTAACAATCAGTTTGGCTCATAACTGATAATACAACATGATAATATATAATTAGCTGTCCATCTCCAGTTGATTTTAAACCTCAGCATTGTATAGCCATCTCTATAATTCTATGATTGAATGCTCAGTTACATCATTTGAGAGAAATTAAACCCCAGGTAGATCAGTTTATATACATTTTCCAATATAAACCTTATTGCAAACAGGCAATGTCTGTCCTACCTCCAGGCAAGTGTGTATCACGTGGTACACATCCCAGATAGCAGTGACGTACCTGTAGATCTCTCCTAAACTTTTAAAATGTGATATCAGAAGAGGTGTTTTAAAGGGAAGCACTGGTATGTCTATACTTTTAAAATGTGATCTCAGCAGAATGGTACAGCAGAAAAAAAGTTATTTTCGTTGAAAGTGACTATTTTGTAACAATTGATACAGGAAACATTAACACATTTCACAGCGGCAAAGGTTATTCAACAAATTAACGTTGCATTTACCATTAACAGATGTACTGGATGACAAACAGACTCACAACTAAAACAACATAAACTGTAAATGGCATTACTGTGAGCTTCAGTGGATATTAGCGAGCGGTCACTCGATCGATACTTCTTCGTATCTTGGCAAATTGACGATATAGTTTAACTGAATATTTTACTATATACTGTTCGAATAAAAGGTGTGACACTACCAAATTAAGTTAAGTAATAGCTACATGTCTGACTCTGCAGCAATAATAGACGATTTTGATTGACAGCCCTTGTTACACCACCGACGGAAATTAAAGCTACAGTTTTAAGTGTGCTATATACAGTTCATCAGCCCTTCATTATATCCACATTAAACCAGATTGAAGTTATTACACAGAGGAGAGTGCGTAGTATTGCCGTCAATAAATCGTCGGCGGTGCGGGAGTTCAGACATATATGTGAGTTTGTTTTTTTCGTTTAATAATACATATTAAACAAGTAAACAATTCTTGTGAATGAATTAAGTCGTTGAGTCTGAAATTAACACTTTGAATGTGCTGTATATCGGTGTGTAACTATATGGCTAAAAGGCTCGCTTAAATAATGTTTAGTAAACATTTATAGAGTGTGGTTTGCAGTTAGAATATATCAAGTCTGATACACAATGCGATAGTTCGGGTATTGTTGTGTTCTTTGCAGATATGCATGCATTATTTTTGCTACATGTCAGTGTAGTTGATAGGTATATTGGTCGTCAAATGCCTGCACCTGATATGTCGAGTCTCAAATCATAGTTCAAGTTTCTTGTTTAATGTATGCTAGTGTTCGATTACTTTATTAATAATGTATACCTTTACTTGTATACAATTTAAAATAGAATATATTAATCAAGTAATTACTTAATACAAGCCTCAGTATGAAGGATCTTATGGCCAGTATAATAAACTATCTCGGATAAGCTAAAAAGTATTTCTATTTAAATCAAAGGCGATTTAAAGAAATGCATATGAATACTTAGTGTGACACAATCGCATATTGTTAACATTTGTTTAAATGAAAAGTGAATGTTGTAAAAGTTTTCTGAAAAGATTGCGTGCACCATGGGTCACACATATCCACGCCCTAGGGGTCACAAGATCCATAAATAAATATATAGTGAATAACTTGCAATTAAAATCTTCACAAAAACCACAGGGATCAGCGGTGAAATAGTTGGCAAGTAACATCGTCTAGTGTTCCTCTGCTATGTGTGTTCAAACCATGTCAACTCTTTCTCTTTTGGTCTTAACGGGTCTTGTGCGATGGGTCAAATGGTTTCAACAAGCATTTTCTCTGAAAAAACAAGGATGTGTTGGTTCAATATTTTGTGCATAGCATCGTCTTGCATTCCTCTACTAATTTAATTTAAATCAACCCTCAAGGTTAAAACATTCGTCTCTTACCAATTAACACACCGTGGTCTTGTTTATGTTGCTTTATATTATTTCAAAATAAATATATTCAATGTTTGTTTTTGGGATATATATTTCTAAATATACAAAATAAATATATCCAATGAGAACATTTTATATACAATAGTAAACACATACATGCGGTCATCTGGGTCAAATAATGAACTATAAGCAACTTGTTGTTTCTAATAATAGATGTTCACATTAATAATACTATCAATATGTATAATATTAGGTAAACACCAACAATACATTTAAGTATGTAAATAGAAACATGAAGTTTATAGCAATAACATTTAACAATTATTTTAGTAAAAACTGAAATTATTTCAGTAAATGCATAATGGACATACACAGTTAGGCCTTTTTGTAAACAATTGCATTGTGCCACTACATTTATTTTATATATGTTGGTACTGTGAGCATTTTCCAGAAATACTGGTTTATATAATATATACTATAAGTATAAAATGAACATTCGGATATTAAATGGAAATGATTATAAAATTACAGTGCTGTCATGTTCCTTCATAGGAGGGTATTTGATCAGGTTAAAGTCATATCCCTTATACTAGTTCTAGCCTGTTTGTAAACAACTTTCTATATCTTTATCTCCTAATTTACACAACAAGCTGTTATTGTATTGCTACTGATGAATACTTTAATATTGCCATCCAATGTGGTATAAAATCACCAATTAATCTTGATCTAGCTTTAACGATAGACAAGAGACCATTTTAACTTTAATATTGCCATCCAATGTGGTGTAAAATCACCAATCAATCTTGATCTAGCTTTAACGATAGACAAGAGACCATTTTTACTTTAATATTGCCATCCAATGTGGTGTAAAATCACCAATCAATCTTAATCTAGCTTTAACGATAGAAAAGAGACCATTTTTACTTTAATATTGCCATCCAATGTGGTATAAAATCACCAATCAATCTTGATCTAGCTTTAACGATAGACAAGAGACCATTTTTACTTTAATATTGCCATCCAATGTGGTATAAAATCACCAATCAATCTTGATCTAGCTTTAACGATAGACAAGAGACCATTTTTACTTAAATATTGCCATCCAATGTGGTGTAAAATCACCAATCAATCTTGATCTAGCTTTAACGATAGACAAGAGACCATTTTTACTTTAATATTGCCATCCAATGTGGTGTAAAATCACCAATCAATCTTGATCTAGCTTTAACGATAGACAAGAGACCATTTTTACTTTAATATTGCCATCCAATGTGGTGTAAAATCACCAATCAATCTTGATCTAGCTTTAACGATAGACAAGAGACCATTTTTACTTTAATATTGCCATCCAATGTGGTATAAAATCACCAATCAATCTTGATCTAGCTTTAACGATAGACAAGAGACCATTTTTACTTTAATATTGCCATCCAATGCGGTATAAAATCACCAATCAATCTTGATCTAGCTTTAACGATAGACAAGAGGCCATTTTTACTTTAATATTGCCATCCAATGTGGTGTAAAATCACCAATCAATCTTGATCTAGCTTTAACGATAGACAAGAGACCATTTTTACTTTAATATTGCCATCCAATGTGGTGTAAAATCACCAATCAATCTTGATCTAGCTTTAACGATAGACAAGAGACCATTTTTACTTTAATATTGCCATCCAATGTGGTATAAAATCACCAATCAATCTTGATCTAGCTTTAACGATAGACAAGAGACCATTTTTATGACCTACATCTTAGCAATGCGCAATGTGGACACACACATTTTAAACAAGTGCATACGCATTACAGATACGTGGAGACTTCACCGACTTATATGTGTGGACCTTTAACTGAATAAATTTTATCAAAATAAACGAACTGCTGTCCCTGATAAGGTAAAAATCGGGCTTTGTGTGTTTGTTTCCTTATGATGTTATTCCGCGATGTAATAGAAGTGATTGTCGCATGTAAAGTCTACCTTCTGTTCGACCTGGCGCGAACCACCTCTCACAACCTGTACAGCATAGATCTTGCAATCGATATTTCTTTAGATGATGCTCAATATGGTGTTCGTCATGCAATACACTTAATGATAATTGTTATATTACAGTATAATTTGAATCAAGAATTTAGAGGTTTTTTCTGGTAAAGCATCTTTGTTTGTGAGTGGTCAAACGCGCTGTAATCTATGCACTCGCTCCATGGATATTTCATTTAGTGTCCAACGAAAGTACGTACTGTACATACCGATGCATTGAATATGTATCTCCAGCGCTATTAGCAAGCCTTTCTGGAATACCATAAAAGACCAGGTTATTCCGCAAACCTCTTAAATAAATATTGACTTATCTCCTAACATTTTGCATATACGCGCATGTCTCTTATATTTTTACTCCATTTTGTCAATTGTATCATACTGTTCCTGACTGTATGTATATACGTTTTTAGTAGTCTACTACACGCATGTATTTATATTCATCATTTATTTTAAATATACAAGGTGATGAACGCGGAAACACTATGCAAAGGCACGATATTACGGTAGGATATCTCGATATTAATCTCGCGATCTCGTTTTAGAATTGTGCGTCCTCACATTATCGCGTGTTCTTGAATCTTCAGAGATTCCTTTTGAAAATTTTCATTCTGTAAAAGTATAAAAAATCCCATTAAAGCTTAGTATTATTAATCGAAGAAGTTCCCTGAAAAGTGCAATTGTAATTAATATTAAATAATATGGAGCCACGGTTAAAATATAAATACTTATTCTATATCCAATAAATTCATCCAATCGGCATTCGTTATATGTACCACGTGGCCGTCCAATATATTTCGGTATTGGATCCAAAAAGCCTGAATTTTTTCCATATTGGACAGTTGAGTACAAGTGCACTAAGCAATTGTTTTATAACGATAAAAGCCGTTACCGAGAAAAAGTATCCGAATGTACAATAATCGACTCACACGGGCGCTTGTCTTGAAAATAGCATAGATGCAGTTAAAGCATTTTAAAATCAAAATTAAAATGAAACAAAGAGCTGAAGAAAGGGATATAGAATAAAAAGTTTATCAGACGTTTAAACTGTACAATACGTGATATATTTGGACTCGCATCCAGTCTGAAGTAATATTGGACTCGCCGTACACCAAACTGTGTGCTCGTCCAAATATATCTCCGTATTGTACAGTGTAACGTCTAATAACTTATAAATATTTAAAACACAACTGTATTATACTAATCATTGTGTGTATGTACGCTTAGATAGCAAAATACGTCGAGATATTCTTTTCTCAACTGTGTATAATGTGCAAAGTTATTCTCAAACTTGGTTACGTGATCTACTTAATTAAATTCAGACATGTCCACAGTCCACAGTAATATTCTCAAGAGACAGTTTCAGTTCAAGGTAGTAACATCCGTAAGGACAGTATCTGTACCAGGCTGTAACATCCTTATCGGTAATTATCAGAACAAGGAAGTGACAACCTCAAAAGGTAGTTACCTCCTCAAAAGAAAGCGTCCGTGTCATTTTGAAACATCCTCAGGAGTGTCTTCGAAATACACACATGCATAATCGGTATACGCACCCACACTCTCAGGCATGCACACATTAACATACGCCAGTATCACATACTATACATTTGAACGTACTTTCACAATCCGTTTGATCTTTTTACAACATGTTGGCCGGTCGTTTGATGAAATCTCTCGTGATATATTATACGATTCGAAATGTAGATCGTCAAGGTCAAATCTAAAACAAAGTTCAAATTGGCACAATTGTCTTGTGTATCATTTATCAGGCATGTTTTGAAACTTGCAAATACATATATTTCTTTATTTATTTATTTTTCTTTAAAAAAAGTAATCACTGTGTTGAATGTAGTTTCGTCAAAACCTGCCAAGAGGCCAAAATTGATGTTCCAACAAAAGTAGTATTTTACAGCACGAAAACTATCGAGTAGTCTCCCCTCAATAGTAATGTTAGACATTATAATAAGCTAGTTGCATGTAACCTCATAACACGTACCCAGGCAAAAATCAATCGCTATCTGCATAGTCTTATTCACTAAGACGAAAAAAAGAATACGAAACATACACAAATAGCAATACATTAACATTTCAACGATGCAGTAAGCACAAAACAGTTTGCAAAAAAGTATACATTACAGCAATGGTGAAAGCAATATTATTTAAGAGACGACTGATTAATCTCGTTAAGCATTAACGAATAATTAATTTTTTCAACAGCATACGCAAACAAAACAAATAACGCAGTCGTCAGGAAGCATAAAGAAAATTCAAATAAATAACACACTAAACTTTTAGTCAGAATGCGTATATTTGCCGATTAATACATTCAAAATTGTACTCATGAGGTTAATTTCATTTGTCCCTATAAATAAAAAACGCTTTGTAGTTATGTTCGATGATTTTCATTTAATTATAAGTTATCTTATCTCATTGGAATGATTTTAATGTGTATGCCAGTAGTAAATTTACGAACTATATGAGCGAGATACGTTACGAGGTGTATTAATATGAATTTCAGGCTTGTCTTTTATGTGTTCATAACGATACGGAAAATGTGTTTATATAAACGAGTGCCTATTATACGACACATTCAGTGTATATGATTATTTGAATTTAAACATTTATATCAACACGTATATATATATATAATAATATAATTATATTTTTAAAATGTGCCGTTTATTTTTTTAAAGGTTAGATCTTTATGTAGATAAAACATTTAAGATATTATACATAAATGTCGAATGATGTTGATGATGATCATTATCATGATGATGATTTTGATGGTGGTGGTTGTGATGATTATGATGATGATGATGATTATGATGTTGGTGGTGATGATGATTGATGATTAATGAAGATGATGATGATGATGATGATGATGATGCTGATGATGATTATGATGGTGGTGGTTGTGATGATTATGATTATATTGATGATGATGATATTGATGATGATGATGATGATGATGATGATGATGATGATGATGATGATGATGATGATGATGATGATGATGATGATGATGATGATGATGATGATGATGATGATGATGATGATGATGATGATGATTATGATGATGATGATGATGATGATTATGATGATGATGATGATTTCGCATGATTTCAATTGTTTTATTGGTTTTAAGTATCTGACATAATGACTTCATTTTTTAAGTGCATGATTAGTTAATTCAAAATATTATCTAGCTAAAGCAAGTGCATGCGTTATTGTACTTCATTGTGCCCACAGGTTTCGCTTCGTTAATAATATGTGTGCATATGAGCGTTGTTTACTTGAAATCTGTAGTGCTATTTTCATTTAGTTCCAAAATGTGCATGATACTAAATATATGTGAACATCACCATACTATTATATTGTTCGGACATAACTTTGATAATATATTCACTATGTTCATCATTTAATAATGTTTTAAATGCTTCTTCATCGTATTTGATAAATACACATGTTTATCTCTATGTGTCTATGCTTGTATACGCATTCGAAAGTGAAAGTAGAAGCCTCATGACAACGCAAAATATTGCACATACATGTTAAAAACGAATGTATTGTAGTGTTTGATGCTCATAAAGCGTCAACGTTTTTTTTTATATATAAAAAGCTTTTTATTAAAAGAATGTAGAAATGTACGCCTTCATAAATACGTTTATTCGTTTGCGAAAGTTATCTAAGTGTATTCAAATTCGGGAAGTGCGTCTATGCATCCGTACATTGATGACAGTAGCGTTGTTACACGACAGTATGTTCACAGCATGTTCACAATTATGCTAATATGTATATATTATTCTCACTTGAGCATTCGTAGCTCTGAACTCTTTTTCGACATCACATTCAAAGGAGCTTCGAAATTATGGACACTATTTAAACATCTAAATTATAATGTGTACGCTTGTTAGCAGTTGTCTGATAAGTGACGCACCCAGACATGCGGTGTTTCATGCGCTCGCGTTCTCAGAAGAGATGCAATTGACGTGTGGACGGCTGATTCAAAAGCGCGATGAAATCTATCGTGACCCTGAAGTTTCATTTACTAACTGATGTAAAGTACATGCCGGGAAAAGCAAAATAAGACGATACTTCAAATAAAAATACTTATTCATCTGCCTAGACAAGCTATATAGTGTAGACCTCCGACGTTTACATTAAGGTGTTAACTTTAAAAATCGTTAATAGTCTAATGATATGCACATATCATTGGTTGTTTTTAGAAAATTAATAATATGCAGATGTCGCGATGTACACAGATCATTGCTACCGTCTCTTGTCTTTGCATAATAAAGTACATTAACAAATAGACATATATCATAACATGCTTTTTTCGGACCGAAATAACATTAGTGCCGATTCCACCTTAATGAAGGCATCAGACTGTTATTTATATTTTTCTGGATTGGTCATGATGAAATATATTTTTACAAATTTATCGAACATTCCATTTTTCAATACAACGATAAATGTGTATTATAGTTTAACGTTATATTTACTTCCATATTTATTTTGATTATCATTCAAAATGTCTTATGTTATAAAGTTTGTTTTATTTGCGAAGTCATGATGCCAATCCAGTTTTGTGTTCACATAGACTGCGTTCATATATCACCTTTATGAGTATGAAAACGTATAGAGAATACTATGTTAGTGTGATTGTGTACTTAAATTTATCCCACGAGTGAAGAAAGGTTTACATGGCGATGCTTGCCGAGCCTTGTAAGCCTTTCTGACACGAGTGGGATAAATTTAAGTACACAATCACACTTACATATTATTCTATTTATCCTACAATATTGTTTTATTTAATTTATTCCTAAAATAAAAGCAAAAACACATTAAATTAACTGAATCTTACATTACGTAGTAATATTTAGTGTGATCTTTCCTGTTTACGGAAATCGAAATAGTCCTTAAGAATTCCACGCAAAAGAAGAGTAACGAGACAAAATAACAAAATAACGCTATACGCCTCGATTCAAAATTAACCAGCGTTCCAAATGTAACACACTCAAGTAGAACACAGACGGTTGTGTTCAAACTACAATTCTTGTTTCACCACTGTAAAAACCAAAAAACAAACATGGCTCCCGCCATTTTGAAATTTACAAAATGTGTAGACACATACCGTGGCTACGTGAAGCTTGATTCAGCATTTATTCCCGCCGATATTGTTAATTTTAGTCTTTAAACAACTCTTCTTTTTACACACTTTATACTTACTTACATAAAATTATTGTTCTACTTACCAAAGTTGTATAATAACCACGTCCATGTTTATTTTCGTAATGTTTAATTTGCTTCCATGACGAGTTAAAATTCTAGACAAATTTCTTTATCGCCATCCATCTTTTCCATTTTAAAGCACTGGGTGTAAGCAGGCAATTCTTTGTGGATAGACATTCTTTGATCGACTGACAAAGGAACGACTAAACCATCAAAGAAATTACCATTTTAATTCGACATCGATTTCCTTCGAAAAGTTAAAGAACAATACATTGACACTTATATTTAATTCATCAATTGTTCAACAAAACATCACTTTAGTCGAGAACATTCGACATTTCAACTAAATCGAAAATGCAGTCTCACCAGTTTCATTACAGTTTTATATCCAAACACTGTGTTTTTCACATTCATAATACTATAGCAATCCATCGTAAATACACACACACACTCGTTAAACGACTGCGTACCCAATGACCTAAATGACGCAATCAGGGGTGAAAGGCCAAAAAAGTAGTCCCTACGTACATGTTCTAAAAATAACTGCTATAAACCGGATCTAAAATTAGCGATAAAGAAAACCTTATCTTTTCTTTATGAGTCGTATTTGTTCTATAAAATCATTAAGCTGTAGGATAAAAGATTTATTGTTGCTAGTGTATTATAATACAGACTTAATGGTAATCACTTTACCATATTTGATAGTATTACCATAAACCTTCAATTCGCTTGACAAATCAGTCAGCGGTACCAGGTCCCAAAATGTGAGTAATTCTCCCATGAAAGGTCAAACGATTAATAACGGTAAAGTAGAAAACGCAGAAATAATGTTCAGCTCTACATAAGGAAATATCGATTAAATATGAAACAATTAACGACGCACTTTTATGAAATTATTAATTAATCATTCAAAAAGTATGGTCATCCAATTGTTAATGAATGTATTCATGGTTGGGACTATGGAAATAGATGTAATGAAAATTGTAAGGATTCTTTATCATTGGATCAATTCAAAATGTTAATTCCACCATTTAATGTAACAGTTTCAAACTGAAATAAGATTTCAATACAAAAGCACGTTTTGCTGTTTGCTTCCAATAATATACATTTAGGGATGCCCCTATTTATTATTCACAAGGAATACTGTTCTTATAAATGGTTCACCCTCTTAAACGATTTTTTTTTATTTGTTAAACCGTTAGCTGAAAATATGCTTACTGTAGCAGGTACAAAGCAAAATGTATATTTTGCGGAGACCTAAACAACCTATAACATGTTTTAGAACTAGATAAAATACTTCTAAAGGAAAGTGAAATTATCTAATAAAGGATACTGATAAAATGATTAGAACGATCTTCACAAACACACATTATTTTTGACCGTCTTTTTTATATAATTAAAATCATACGCGCTCATAAATAAACACCTTTTGACCAAGCACCAAAAAAGTCGACCCCGATCTGAAGTTAATTCACGTTGACATAAAAAGCACTGATAGGCTGTGTCTAAGGAACGTCAGTGCTTAGGCGGTGTATAAGGAGCGTCAGTGCCAGCTATATTCAGACATGTACGCATGCAGTATCCCGGGAGTGCTTCTGGATTTGTTCCGCCATCCTTGACTATAGCATTCCATTTGATGAGCGTTTTACAGCCGCATATTTAACGGCGGATACTATTGATTGCATGAAGGCGACGCTGAACTCCAGTTACACGATACAGCGCCAAAGCAGAACACGTCAGAGTATTGGGTCAATTAATAACAGCTGTAGGCCAGTACCTCCGAGCTTAGGATCAAATACCCCGTTCATCCGGTCAATATATCCTGCCATCCGGCTAAGACATCCGACATCCTGTAAAGGCATCCGCCGACGGGGTCAATAGCTCCTTCCACCCGACAAAAACATCCGAAACCCTAAAAAGGGCATCCGGCCACCGGGTCAATAGCTCCAACCAACCGGCAAAGATATCCAATACCATTTAAATACATACGACCATCAGATCAATTCTTCAGACCTGTTGTTCAAAGCTTTCGACCATCCGGTCAAGACTGTCGTGCTTCTGATCAAGACGATGTCGATATATGGAAGCAGGCGTATTAAGGTCTAAGACGGCTAATACACTAATACATTTCCGATGTGATTGATGAGATATCAAAACGTGTAACATTCCAATTTTAAATCACGATAGTATTATCTCAAACTCGCACCGAAAGCATGCGTCCCAATCACTTAGCGTTATTGTTAATTCAAAGCCTGACCCTGCGAAAACACGACACGAGATCATGGTATTAATATCACACAATCGCATCATTGTTTCGCTATCCATTGGTTTTCTATCTCCGGCCTGATTCTTGATATTAAACATCGTCGTTTCGCTATCTCAGGCCGTTCTCTCGATATTACACATCGTGGTTTCGCTACCCCAGGCCGTGTTTTCGATATTACACATCGTGGTTTCGCTATCTCAGGCCGTGATCTCGATATTTCACATCGTGGTTTCGCTATCCCATGCCGTTCTCTCGATATAACACATCGTAGTTTCGCTACCCCAGGCCGTGATCTCGATATTACACATCGTGGTTTCGCTATCGCAGGCCGTCTTCAGATATTACACATCGTTGTTTCGCCATCTCAGGCCGTTCTCTCGATATTACGCATCGTAGTTTCGCTACCTTAGGCCGTGATTTCGATATTACACATCGTGGTTTCGCTACCCAAGGCCGTGATCTCGATATTTCACATCGTGGTTTCGCTACCCTAGGCCGTTATCTTGAAATTTAACATCGTAGTTTCGCTATCTCAGTCCGTCTTCAGACATTACACATCATTGTTTCGCTATATCAGGCCGTGTTCTCGATATTTAACATCGTGGTTTCGCTATCTCAGGCCGTGTTCGCGATATAACACATCTCTGTCTCGCTATGCTGGCCTGTTTTCGATATTAAACATCGTTGGTTCGCTACCTCAGGCCGTTCTCTCTATACACCCTTTCAGTTATTAACTGATTATAATTACCTCCCCTGAATGACGTCATCCGGGGATACCCGATTATCGACTGTAAGCAAACAAAGAGATGTCTGTTTGACAATGTGTGTTTTCAACGGTGTAAATGGACTTAAAATATGAACGAAAAGGTTTGTACTGACCTTATTATTAATAATTTATTATTTTCTTATGCAATTTTGATATTCGGTTTATAATGCTGATAAAGCAGCGGTATTGTTTTTGTCTGTTATATGTTTTCGCGAGGACGAAACGTTCAAACGAAGGATTTTTTACTGAAATAAATCCTGTTCAGAAATGTTGATATAGATTAAATAGGTGGAAATATTGACTTGTTTTATCTAAGGACATTTCGTATTCGTCAAAGTATGAACACTCGTTGGCATTTATATTTTGAAGCAACTAAAGGACGCTCGTACTGGTCTTAGTCATACCGTGCTTTTGTACCAATTGACCATTTTTTTTAAATTGAAAGCCAACGGCATCCAATGCAACATATGGTTTGTTAAAAAGCTATTTGTTTGATTAGAGCTTGTACTAAGCTATACCCGGCGTAATGTGTATTAATGTGTAAAGTACAATGAATCTGTTATCATGAATGTTATGAAACAGAATTTTGTTCAACAGATTAATGACCACGACTATGCTGTCCAGTTTTACACAGCAACACCAGTATTCGACTCAAAACCGGATGGAAAACAGATTCAAGACATGACTGTATCACTCGAGAAGAAGTTGAAGGTAAATTAAATTGTTTAGTCAATTGATTTGTTTAAATAACATTTGGGAATAAAACATTTATAGACATATAATAATTAATATCAATACAAATAAAATGAAATTCTTAACCAATAGGATAAAAACACATCTTATTATTTGTTAACCACGTTTGTGGACTTTGTTATACTGATTTTAATGATCCAAAATAATTGGTAAAGTTGTTATTCACTTGATTTTTTTTAATATTATTAGTTGATCTTCATAAAATTTCAGTCTAACAGGATCTGCTGTGTGCCCAAATGTCACACCACTGGCTAAGGATTGTTAGAAGGCCATGGAAAGCCCAGCTATCATGCATTTCCAGCTGAAGATGATCCAGTTCAAGCTGTTTGGTTGAATAAAATACGAAGAGATGAAGACAGACATTTTAAGGTCAGTTGTTAGTGGTTTCAGTAAAACTTTAAATGATTTTGTATAAAGAAAAATAAAACATGTTAAGTACTATACATTTTCATGTCAGAAAAATAGTGTTGATGTGATTAAAAAAAAGCACACATATTTATTTATTCTTTTTTTTTTCTTTCAGATAAGTCACAATACGGTTGTCTGTTTTCTCCATTTTGAACGTGACTGTCTTGATGACTCTGGATTTGCTAAGCGGAGGTATCTAAAACCAGGAGCCATCCCTACACTATTCGACTGCTGGAAGGACAAACCACATCTGTTGAAGCGAATTCAAGTGGAACGTGCAATTAACAAGATTAAAAGTTTTCACATATTTGATCAGGTCATTCTGGTTTCTCTGTTTGGGATAATTAATCAAATTTGGACAGTTTGCTCATTGCTCACTCTTTTCCAAGACCCAATTATACCATGTCCTGGTGTTTAACATACATACCATTTATATGAACATTTGTTGTTCGTGTACATCATACTACATGTAGGCTAATGAAAAACCATTGGCTGTTCATGTAATATTTGTACATTTTTTGGCTTTGTATAAAGTTTTTGATAATTATCTTGATATAAGCATTGATTTAGTTACAGATTAATGCTTAAAGAGTACATAAAGCTACACACCTTGAAATAAAGTACATGTTCATATAGATGCAATTTGAAAGTGTGCAAAATATTCATTAAATCTATAGTCTAGTTAGCAAGTAATTTATTATTTTTCAAACAGGAATAACTGCTTTTAAAGCTGAAAGAAGGATTTCTATATTAAACACGATTATTTTTAACTTTTTAAAGCGCAAAAAAAGATGGCTTTCTACCTTGTTACCACCAGATATATTCTAGTTGGCATAATAAAATTAAATCTATAGCCTAGTTTAATAGCAAGTTATTTTTTTTTTCAAACAGTACTGCTTTTAAAACCGAAAGTAGGATTTCCAGACGTACACATCCATTTCGACAAACGCGATTATTTTTAAGTTGTAAAGTGCAAAAAAGATGGATTTCTACCTTGTAACCACCAGATATATTCTAATTGGCATAGATAAAATATGTCACTCATACTTAAATTTACTATGCCAAATAAGGTGTGTGGCCTTTACATAAAAATTGTATATACATCTTTTTAATCATGTTTGTTAATTTGTTTTGATTGTATGACTACTGAATAAATAATTTTGTTAATAGAAATTTTAGTTTTTTTGGGGAAATATTAGGTAAAACTAAGAAAGGCCAATGCATATTGAGACAAATCAGTACTTAAGTTCGTTTCCTGGGAAGAACCATTACTGATTCTCAATGGGGATCAAAACTGGTTGCTCCAGATTGCTTAGCAGACACAATAGCAACTATTTCACTAAGACTCTGCTACAGATTTGCGTAATCCTTTGAGTAAAAACACTTTGTAATCAATGATATAAGCTTTATTACAACAGAAATAATGCAAGATAAGCACATTTGAGTAGCATAGTTCATCACAAAACAGTATGAAGTATCATTAATTGTAAGATTAATGATGAAAGACAACATGTGAAAGCTAGAAATCATAAACTAATTTAAGGAAACACAATCTGAAAATTACAAACATGCAGATACAGGTATTGCACCAAAATGAGCTGAGATCCTATGATTATATTGAATGAATAAATGTGATTTGAGGTGAATCTCACAAATACTGACACTAAAATAACACAAAATTGAATACTTTCAAATATACTTTAGATTATTTCAATACTCTTTATTTCTGATTACCGGTTTTTCATGGAGCGGAAACACTTGCATCTAACAATTGTTGAACTGTTACGTTCAGATGTCCATGTGTCGAATACATAACCGTCATGAAAAAACACATAGCCTCGTTGAATAGGCTTTTCAACACCCAGTTTTGAACCTTTACCAGAACTTTTGGTCCATTCCAGAATGTTCATGTACGAAAAGTCTTTGAAGATCGGTCTGGTGCTTTGGGTCCATGTGCATTCTTCCAAATTAAGATGTTCTTCCGCTGTTGACACTGTTGATTGTCCTTGACAGTTCATACAGGACGACTTCTGCTTAGCTGCAAATGGCTGGTCTGGATAAGGATCCACAATTAGGATGTTATCCTGGTTGTCACTGAATTTCTTTATCCTGGAAAATATATAAAAGTAAAGATTTAAACTTTGTAACAGAACATTAAGATTTAAGATGTTACAAAAAAAGCACTACTCCAGAGTATGTTTCAGATACTTGTTTTCCACCTAATAAACGCCACCCCTACCTTCTTTGTGACCAAAAAATGTATAAAGACAATTTAACTAGTGGCAACCAATTTCTAATGCAGACTTAAGAGAGTAATGTAACTTATTATGTCAGGGATTTTAATTGAAGCAGAAAGCTGTGTGCCACTATGCATGTTATATACATTGTAAAGTACTATATGCTGTGTGGTCAAGTCAGGCTGACTAAACAGATAAAACTTATTTTTAACAGACTGGTTGACAGAAACATAGAAAAAAATTCA
Organism: Dreissena polymorpha; assembly: GCF_020536995.1. Lineage (NCBI taxonomy): Eukaryota > Metazoa > Mollusca > Bivalvia > Myida > Dreissenidae > Dreissena > Dreissena polymorpha. Next base: position 29,999,072 of record NC_068363.1, read on the forward strand.
CAACATGAATGTGCGTTTTTAATATAAAAAGCAGGCTTTTTCCTGGCCATTTTGGGAAAAAAGCAATTGCAGGATCGTGAATTTTTCGTGCCAAAAATCAACTGATTTGGGAAAAACTATTATAAAATAACCCTTCACAATCATTCAAATTAGATGAAAAATCATATTATTCATGGTAATGTACTTTGTTAGATGTCATTTACATATAATTGAGTTAAAATAATCATAACCTCTTCTTTCTTTTTAAAAAATTATTTTTTTCAAATTACAATTTAGGTTAGGGAATGGGTCCGTTTAACTGACCCGTAGATACACCAGGAAAAGGCCTGAAAAGGCGATATAAAATAAGTACCTCAAGCAAAGTTCGGCTTTTGTCTCATTCGATTTCACAGCTTGTCCCCGGCATTTCAACCATATTCGCAACTCTGTAACTTTGCATCTTTCTGGTTGAAGTTGCGGTAAAACAGCGCCAGGGACATCCTTGGCATACAGCTACAAAAAATAAAAAGGCAGGTTTTAAGCATTATTGCTTCTTTAGAAAAAAATCATGTTACTTATACAACATACAAAATTCATCATATTATTTTTTTAGAAAATGGTTTGAAATAAATATGATCGATACTGAATGTAGTGTAAGTTACATGTTTTTTTTTAAGTGTCAATAATGCTTAAAACCTGACAGCTGAACTTGTATGCTTTCATGTTGGGTCTCTGTACCGAGTCAATATTTATTAGAGTGTATTTATGGTACATGACTATGTCCGGATATATTCATGCCACCAATGTGTATGTATTTGCATAATTATATTAATAATAAACTTAGGAGTATTTATTATAGTGAATTCACATTTTAAACAAAAAAACAAACCTTATGACAATCACAGTCGTGTACTGTTGTACTTTCTTTTATGTTACAGGATCTGGTTCAGCCATGGTACTTCACTGTTTCTGAACATAGCATTTGGGATGATTCCTGAAAAAAACCCACATATAATGCTTTTTTTGCAGCTGATTTTTATATTATTTCAACACTTCAGTCAAACACTCAAAGAAACAAAGGATAGTTTCGGTTTTGAAAGTTTATAAATATAGAGATTTTGGTGTAAAAAACATGAAAGTTAAATGACCCGTTCTCCTGATTGGTTTTCATTCACATTCTTCTACTTTCTAGTTCTATTTAAGAATAAAAAATGCCCCGAAATCATATATTTCCTATGATAAAATCATGATTACAAATATAAACTTTCTGAAAATAACTCGTAATACGCTTTGCTTTCAAAATTTGGCATTTTTATACAATATTTACTTTTAGGTTCCAATCCAGGTGTAATGGTATATGTACGAACATGAAATGTGTCTTGACAAAACGGAATGTTTAATGCATTTTTTCTCACTTCATCGTACTTAAAAGTAAATATACAACAAGCGATAGCTTTAATATGCGTCAATAAAATAATAAAAATAAAACATGTGTGCAACTTACGCATATATTGTGCTAAAGACGTTGATTTCTTCAGCGACACAGTAAAATTTTATTTTCTCTGGCGAATTTCTATCCCCCGTTGACGTCACATCCGGCTAAGGGACACAACTCTAACACTAGTAAAAGCGAATAACTGAAAGGGTGTATATTTCGTATCGCTGTCTCGCTACCTCAGGGCGTGTTCTCGATATTACACATCACTGTCTCCCTATAGCAGGCCATGTTCTCGATATTATACATCGTGTTGTCTCTATCTCAGGCCATGTTCTCGATATAACACATCGTAGTGCCCCTATCCCAAGCCATGATATCTATATAAAACATCGTGATGTCTCTATCTCAGGCCATGTTCTCGATATAACACATCGCAGTTTTGCTATCGATAGCCGTTCTCGATATTACAAATTGCGATTTCTCAGATCGTGTTCACGATATTACACATCGTTGGTTCGCTACCTCAGGCCATGTTCTCTATATTACGCATAGCGGTTTCACTATCTCGGGCAATGTTCTCGATATAACAACTCGTGGTTCCGCTACCTCAGGCCGTGTTCTCAATATTACATATAGGGATTCGCTATCTCAGAACATGTTATTTATCTTACACATCGTTGTTTTTCACTATATCAGACTGTGGTCTCGATATTCCTCATCTTTGTATCGCTATCTCAGGCCGTGTTCTCGATATTACTCATCTTTGAATCAATATCTCAGGCCGTGTTCTCGATATTACTCATATTTTTATAACTATCTCATACTGTGTTCTCGATATTACTCATCTGTGTATCGCTATCTCAGACTGTGTTCTCGATATTACTAGTCTTAGCATCGCTATATCATGCCGTGTTCTCGATATTAATCATCTTTGTATCGTTATATCAGACCGTGTTCTCGATATTACTAATCTTAGTATCGCTATATCATGCCTGGTTCTCGATATCACACATCGGGGTTTCGTTATATCGGGCAATTTTCTCGATATTACACATCGTGGTTGCCCTATCACAGACGGTGTTCTCGAAAGTACACATCTTTTTTGCGCTATCTCATTCCGTGTTCTCGCTATTACACATCGTGGTTGCCCTATCTCAAACCGTGTTCTCGATATAACACGTCTTTTTTGGCGCTATTTCAGTCCGTGTTATCGATAGTACACATCGTGTTTTCGCTATCTTAGGTCGTATTTTCGAAAGTACACATTAGGGTTACGCGCCGTCGCATCGTAATTCCTTCCCCTTGCATTTTGATTTCGAAATATCAACCGTTGAATAACAATGGAAACAACGCGTAAACAAGAGATGCTATATCACGATACATTGAGTTATCATTGCGATTATGCGAGACTCTATAGCGATAAGACAATCGCAATATCGCATAGTGTGCTGTAATAGCGCATGATCATCGGTCGCGATATTAACTTCTGTTTCTCGCCTTCCGCTTGTCTGTGCGTAGGCATGTCATATTATTGCTGCATTTGGCCATAATTGTAAATTAAAGATACAATGTCCAGCTATTGAATATGTATTATATGCAATTCAATTTTTGAGTGTATTGAATAACTTTTACCTAACACTTATATAACAGCTGTGGCTAAAAAACCACGGAGTTTTTTCATATTTAGGCCTGTCCTATAGCCTTCTTGACCGAGAGTGACGAATATGACGTGGATGAACGTGCGTCCGGCAAATCATCGAGCACAAACCAATCACAAATGACTCGCGCAACTCTAACCGCTAAAGAGCATCCGATTATTAATTTGGCATAACAACTAAAATGATTTAATTATTAATCGACATTGGCGGTATACATATTTTTGCAAACGACAACAGTAACTGCATTGATACAATATATTATTAATTAACTTTATAATATTAGACGAGAATGTGTTCGATTTTTTTCGCCCCATACAAGTTGAGCCTCGCCAATGAAACTAGAAACTCGCCTTATACGAGAAAAAAGGCGGCCAATATGGAAAAAACACGGCCAATACGGAAAAAGGTCGGCCAAAACGAGATTCAGCCAATCAGAAACTAGGAAAAACTCGGCCTAATATGAGAATCTAAAATTTCGACAATTTAGGACGCCATTTTAAAATTGTATGTTTTGTTTTGATGCAAAAGTTGTAGTCTTTAAAAAATATAATTAAAGCACTCAGCCCCTTATATATTCAAATTGGTCTTTACAAGTTGGCCAACCTTCTCAGAGAGGAATCTGAGACAGTTGATCTACATATACGGCTGGTGAGCCAGCACCTTCTCACGAAGATCAGACGGAAGAAGTATGTTACGATACACGGCAGACTACATCAAGCATGGGATGACTACGAAGAGGAGAAGCTGACAACCACTGGACTTCTGAGGATCATCAGCCACATCAATGCCCTGGGACCATCCACAGCGGTCCACCACATGCTCGACGACGACGAGTCTTGAACGATGAACGACTGATATGGTTGAAATGTAACATTAAATTGAACAGTGTCGTACATGTATCTCATTTGTATTAGAAATGTAATTAAATTAAATCAGCATGCGGAAAATCTGAATGATAATAATGTGTCGTATTAATATTGTAGTGTGTCAAATATGTATGTTATTAATATGTGATTACTCCCTCATTTTTTTAAATGACATGAAATATTTCAATATATATATTGTATCCATGTTTTACTTGTTGCTTATTTATAATATATGGCAAATAAACCGGATTACAAAGTAAATCAGTTATTATTTTTTTATTGAACCGATTTGTTTAGGCAAAAAATGATATCAGTTATTTTGGCCGTAAAACCCATTGTTCCAGTACAGTAGCCAGGTGCCTGTGTATCAAGTTGATAAGATAATGATCATCACAACAGCTTGCTATTACACAGTGTATTCATTCTGCTGGCGTTGTGTTAGATGTCATTTTTATCAGTTTTCAATTATGTGTATCTTTTCGCTTAACTCATTTATTACTTTTTATTAATTACGTACACGTATTAAATTTTATATATTGTTTTTTCTTGTGTTTTTCTCAACCAGAAAGAAATAATAAAACATATAAATAAATATAAAATTCAACATGAAATCATTTTTATTCAATCATATTTTACAAGAAACTTTTAAAAATAGCATTAAACTTAATTGAAGAGCTTACATTGATTCCGCCATTAATCATTACTTCTTATTACTATTATGTTACTATTATGTTATTTAAATAAAAGCACCAATTAAAAAAAACAGTATTGCGTTATTTAAATCGTAAAATTAACCAAAAATTTCCTAACAGAATTCGTTTTTCAGAGGTAGCTCATTCATTTCCCTAAATTCTTTACCTTAGGCATAGCATTAATTACTCAACTCAAAATTAATCCACAGTTTGCAAATAAATGCCCCTAATGTTATTGTAAGCCGCTAATAGGTGTCATTAACACCTCGTTGTAGGTATACCTCTTCTATAAAATCAATTTACCGAAACCTCCACGGCTTTTACTATGGCAAGCGAAATGCACATTAAGTCCTTAAACCACGGTTTAACAGTTAACTATATAGTTAAGAGACTTTGAACCCGGGTTCAAAGTGCCGTTTGCACATTAAATCCTTAAACCCGAGTTCAAGAGTTTGAACCGCATTTCAAAGTGTGTCTAAAAATAGATACAAATCTGTTATCTGAGACAACCAATTAGCGGAGCTTAAACCACAATTAGCTATATATAGAAGGTAAATGCCGCGATTTCATTGGTCCTCTCTTAACTATAAGGTTAAGAGACTTTAAACTGCGGTTCAAATTCTAAAACTGCGGTTAAGAGGCGCGGAATGCACATTAATTATTTAACAGTTAATTATATAGTTAAGAAATTTTGAACCCGAGTTCAAAGTGCCGTTTGCCAATTAATTATTTAAACCCGAGTTCAAGAGTGTAAACTGCGGTTCAAAGTCTTAAACTGGGGTTAACAAGCGCGGAATGTACATTTATTATCTAACTGTTGAATATATACAGTAAAAATACTAAAATGAAAGTTTTGACACACCATGCGAATGTCCTATCAAGTAAAGGTGACGATTAACCAAAATGAAGTGTAATATAACCTAATTTCAATGGGTTTTATGCGGTTCGAGTGTTCACAAAACACCGGTTGACCTTGAAAATGACATGGGACGATGATGGGTAAAAAACAATCTCGTCGAATAACATTTCTCAATTATCAACGAGTTTAAGCCGTTGACACTGCATTGCATGGGAAGAAAAGGTGATATTAGGTATGTTGTTAAAACATGTTGTCGTTTTATTACCAAATTTATGGATGTAATCGCTAAATTATCTCAATTTCTTTACCCGGAAGTGGATAGTTCCGATTTATTTACGGAACCACATACATTGATAAATATTCACTGTAGCAAATCTTCATATAATCAATCTTTGTACAGAGAATAAGAAAAAAACACTAGTTTGATAATATAAATCCATAATTAATCAAAATCATATGTTCAACCTCTCCTATACCACTATACCATTGTACTACTAAAATAATGATGTTTTAGAACGATTTGGAAAACAGACCGGACTAAAACATCCGTATTAATAATAATAACAACAACAAGTAAAAGCTTTATTTACAAAACGTTACACAAAAAAGAAAAATGGAAAAATGACATGACAACATTTTATTATGACAATTTAACTTAACTAATACAAGAATAATGGTTATGCATTAATTATAAATAATTTAACAAAGCGGAATGCTTAGAGTTCTTTATCGACGCACTCCCAATCAATGAGGTATATTAATGTATAAAGTTTCAAACTGATGCTATTAATACTTTTTAACGAGACAGACGACGGACAAGTGATCCCTATAAAAAAACATTTGGTAGAAAACAATATTAATGCATAGTATTCGATACAAAAGGATTTGTTCGTTTACAGAAAATACTATAATTGTAACATAATTATACTATGTACAATAACCTCGAGGTAGACATAATGTAATACAAATTTGTAGTTAACGAAATAAACAAACTATAAAATGAATCATAAACATAATTGTCTCGCGTTCTGAGAAAACTGGACATAATGCTGGTGCGTAAATTGTTATCCCAGATTAGCCGTTTCAATCCGCACAGGCTAATCAGGGACGACAATTTCCGCTTTTATGGATGTTTCGTTAAAATGATGTCTCTTCTTAGCGAAAATCCAGATAAGGCGGAAAGTGTCACTTTACGCACAAGCATTATGCCCAGTTTTCTCAGAACACGACACAATTATGCATGTTCAAAACCATTTCTAGCTACATTTTCCCACATTCTCTTTCACTATTGCTTTAACTTGTTTTTTTATGGGACCGTTTCATCAAAGATCGTACGACAATCTTAATTTATAACTTAAATTTAAAAACTAAAAATATACAAGCTGTTGATAAATAGCTCCGCAAGATATAAGCCATTGGTAAGAAAATGATGAAATAAATGATTTTACTAGAAATAAGCAAAAATATGCTTCGGTCTGTTAAAATAATGTTTCTTTGAAATTCGTATCGTATTCTAAATTTGTCGTACGATGTTTGATGAAACGGGCCCATAAGAATATAAGTTAAAGCAAGAATTTGACAGTATTTGAGTGATCTCAGCTATATCATACTCTTGGACACACGAAAATACTGTTTATAGATTTAACGGTTCATATTGTTTCTAAACATGGTTCAATATCCTTTTAATGTGTGTTCAGAACAGTGTTCAGATGGATCTATTCAGTGTCATAACTGTAAAAAAATGGTCGCATCGTCAGTGCTATGACATGTCGGACACAGACCTAAAATCATGGTCTCCATCGTACCTTAAGTTTGTGTGTCAAAAGTGTGGATTTCGTAATGGAAAGTACGACGTCGAAGCTGCACTCAAGAGGTATGTACACATGTATTAGACAAGTTTCCGATGTTGATCCATCTTAGCTAAAGCCGATTTGAATAAATTTTCTTTAGCAAACCCTTAGTCCATAATATATTATACAATAAATATTAAGATATTCGGCGTAAATTGTAAAAAGTATGGTTCTAAATAGACATATAATTGCATTTAGTTTAATTAAAAAAATAAACAAAGCGTTCATCACGTTATCTTATATGCGTCGTAAAACATTTATTTAATTAACTTAAAACGTTTATTGTATATATTGCTTATAAAGTGTATACGAGTTATTATGGCACATCTAGTGATGGTTTAACGTATATATTGCATTATTAATTGTATGTATACCGACTCTGTGTCTATTCACTAAATAAAGAAAATATTCGTCACGCACTGCGATAATTTGAAATGAACGTCACACAGTCAGGTGTTATTAGAAATTGATTGATTATTAAGATGGTACTTTTTAAAAATTGTGTTTTGTTTTACCTGTAGAGATGTATTAGCTTAAAAAACAGTATCTTTTTTACTTTCGCGTTCGGTATAAGCAACTAAACATAAATCAAATTTGTATTTTGTTACAAATCGTGTTCGGTATAAGCAATTAAACTTAAAGTATGTGTAATTTGATTCGCACCTATCGCCTAACTCAACGTTCAATGGCACGCGCACTTTATAAAATTATTGCAACTAATGCAAGCTAGAATTAATATGTGACTACTTGCAGTGTCATGCGAAAATGGATCTTATTTCTAAATATCCACCTTCACACTTTATTAGCGCCGTCTTTAATTAGGCTATCTTTTTTTAAAGAACAGATTACTGTGAACTGAATAAAAATGTGCAACGGTGATGTGGATCCATTCTCGCAAAGAGCTATCAATATACAAAGATTGGAAACATCCATTCAGACCATTCGAAAGTATCGGAAATTCAAGCGGCGGAACCGAGATCTATATCACGTGACATCAATCGAGCAGACGTCTTTTAAAGCCGAATTGTGTAAAATAATTGCCATCATCGTTATCGTTTTCACACCTGTCTTTATTGACTTTAAGGGTAGTATTATCGAATATTTTTGTATAACTTTGCTATTTGTGGATAGATTCGGTTAATTTTGGATTTAGTTAGTTTCATTTTCATATTGCTACAGGTGTAGACTAAACTCATATCACCATATTTAGTACACACTTGAATATCTCTTCTTGTAAGACGTATGTTAATGTTTATGTCTATTTATTTTTACAAATTAAACTACGAAACCTCGCCAGACTTAATAGAGAAAAGGGTAGCTTCTGACCACACTGCGCGAATGCCGCTTGTCGCATTTTACCCGTGTTTGCATAAGTCGGCAAATATCTTGCTCTGCTTTTTGAACTAATTTATGTCAGTTGATCAATGCATATCATGTATACTATGTACTGCAATTAAAATTTATTCGATAAAAAACACTCGAAATTTATAAAAATGATATCGCAGTTAACGAGTACTTCTGGGTCAAAAGGCTGACGCCTCAAACATACGTTATATATTATATAAATTGAATATTCAACCTACGTGTAACGTTGATATGTGACGTCGATGTCACGTGAAATTTGCCGTAAATTATATTTATCAACTACATTTAAACCAAATTTAAATGCGCTTAACACACATACTTACTGAGGTCTCTATGGCATTACGTTTCAATCGCGCTTTTTGGAATTCATGTATTTTAAGCTTAAATATAAAGTCCGTGATAATTAGTTAGTATAAAATGTAAATTTCATTGACTTTTGCCAACAAACTAATGAGGTATGGAGAAAATCCACGAAATTCTGGAACACCCCTCGTATATATATATATATATATATAGCGCTATTTCACTCAATGTTTTATATATATATATATATATATATATATATATATATATATATATATATATATATATATATATATATATATAAAACATTGAGTGAAATAGCGCTACCAAAAAAACTCCATGCAATCCATGTACCGTTTGTGTTAGTTAACAACATCAATTGACGTATATATTTTATTAAGAATAAAAACACTTACTTTTTGATACTTCGGGAATCTGGAAAAATAAATCTCCATTTAGGTTATATTACATTACTTGAAAATAGTTCATATTTTCATTATATTCGGTAATAAAAGTTCGCGATGTGAAAAATGTGAACATCTCCCTTTTAAATATAACGACCTTTTGTGATCATGAGTACATTAATGTAGACTTCAATTAATCGCTGTATAAACTGGTTATTTCCACTGATATGCAACCGATTTATTTTTTTATTATTATCATTTTCTTATTAGCCTCTAAACATGCACACACATCGTAATATCAAGGATTTCGTCGATTGTCATTATATTAATCTATGGGCATACATGCATAGAACATATGGTTAAACTGTTTAAACAATTAAACGCAGTTATCTACACTTTGATTAACTTTACCATAAGCATGTGCACTTTAAATTGCACTAGGCCAAGGACAATATTTAAAAAGATTTAAGCCAGATCGAGCACACTGAACAATGAACTGTTCGTATAAACAACTTTGGTGTAGTGTTTCAAGTTTTTGAATTGCGCAGTTTGCAGGGTTGTAAAGGAAGTCCTAGGTTGCAATTGGTAATCATATTCGTTTGCAACTGCCGCAATGAATGCATTCAACGACGTGGAAAACCATGTTTTAAAATACAGCTATTATGTTTTGGAAGACCTTTTCAATCATTGAGTGTGTTTAAAAGCCAATAAATATTTAAATATCTCTTCCGCTTTCAGCAGTCATGTGCAATAGGTGCGTATCTAAAATTCTTGTCAAGAGAGTCTACAGACAGTTGGTGCCCTGGAGATTGGAGACTCCCATCATATGCTGTCACTAAATGGAGCGCAGTAAATTTTGCGACCTACACATTTTCTAACGTACTTAAAATGTTGTTTTTTTTCATAAAAAAGTGATATTTATAATTATATGAATATCATAAGCAGTTAGTAGGTAGTTCTTTGAGGAGAGTGATGTTGACCAACATTGACGTTACGTTTTATTTATTTGTAACAATGAGGGGGTAATAATCAATAAATGGTGAGAAATTGGGTATTTCTTTTATAATAGTCTACAATGGTTGACAATCTTCCCCGCTCTTTAAATAATAATAGGTGCAGTTTCTCGCATTTCCTTGTCAGTGTCATAAATAGCCATTTATTTTTACCACTTGTGTCATAGTGAATATACAGTATCATTATGATTTCTCAAACTCCAGTTTGCAAGACATGAAGTATGTCAATAAACTTTACTAAGTTATGAAAATATTAACATAAATGCAACATCAATAGATAGAGATTTTATAATTAATAGATTTGGTTTATTTTGAACTTATTTTGTTTCATTTTCATATTGGTTCATACGTCAAGAATGTGGGTTGCTATGGCAACATATACTACAAAAAATAATGATCTGACAATGGTGGAGCCGGTAGGGGACATCATTGCTTGGCAATAGCTTGTTTAATGTATGATTCGGTAGAAATACAAACACTAAATAATGTCATTTATCAATAATTCAACTATTATACCATTGGTGAAATTGGAAAAAGATTTTATATTTTTGTTCATTATCCCATGTGAGAATTTTACCTATAACCTTTTGAAAAAAATAGTGTTTGGCTTTGTAAATGTGGCTCAGGAAAAGATACGAATCGCATCCAAGTAGACATTATGAGCTTTCGTAATGATTCCCTGAACAGATATTTATATAACAGGTATCA